>NC_058130.1:348723298-348745147 GCF_016433145.1 Gracilinanus agilis | reverse complement strand
ATGTGTATAAGAGACAGCTCTCTCTCTCTCTCTCTCTCTCTCTCTCTCTCTCTCTCTGTTTCTCTCTGCCTCTGTCTCTCTTTATCTCTGTTTTTGTCTGTTTATTTCTTCCTTAACCCCTTCCAAATCTACTTCTGCCACTATTTCCCCTGCAATTGCTCTAGGAGCTAATTCTTATTGCTTGGGTGCTTAGAGAGCAGAGAAGATGCTAGCTACTTTTCAAGATTTTATGAGGGTCTGGAAAGAAGTGATCTCATAAGTCAAAGGAAGACACAAACAAGAGGCAACCCCATCCCAGATGCAGACTTTCTTATGAAGTCATATGTTCTTAAGTCAGCTCTATAGAGGGAAGAGCATTGGGCCACAGACCCTCCCAAGCTTAGATAGCTGTTTTTACACCTCAAGTACAGCAAAAAGGAAAGGCTGAGGAGCTGGGATTGTCCCTTTTGTCTATCTATGGATTTCTGACTCAGCAATCAATAAAAAAGTCATCATAAAGGGCAGCTAGGTAGCTCAGTGGAGAGAGAGCCAGGCCTAGGGGTGAAAAGTCCTGGGTTCAAATCTGGCCATAGATACTTCCTAGTTGTATAACCCTGGGCAAGTCACTTAACTCCTAATGCCTAGCCCTTGCTGCTCTTCTGCCTTGGAATCAATACACAGTATTGATTTTAAGATGAAAGATAAGGGCTTATTTATTTTTTCTTAATGTCATCGTAGCAGATGGGCTATCAGAAAATACTTGTACCTACTCAGGTATTTGGAATGGAGGACAGGAGGCATAAATCCATGTACTCCCAAGTAGAGAGAGAGCCAGAGGAAACTTTGACCTTTTCTTGTAATTTAGAAGGAATTCAGAAGGAATAAGGGAGTTTTTAGAGTACAAGAAATTGTCAGGGCAGGGGCACCTTAAAAGAATGGAGTGAGCTTGGAGGGAATCCATGCTCAGAAAAAGGATGGCTTAGTTCAAGATTATTCTGTATACAGAATGCACACCTGGATTTGGCTCACTCCAAAGTCAAAAACTTTGACCTGGAGCCCATTCAGGAACTTGCAGTCTCTGTGACTCAACATAAAGGGATGTATCTTTCTGTTCTTTGGTTTTTGGACTTGAATTTAGAACTAGGGAACAGAGCTAAGAATTATTCTAGTGAAAACTGTATCAAGCTAATGGATTAGCATGGACTTCTCTACTTATAACTTGTCTTCTGCTTAACATTTGTATCCTAAGATATTCTTACATTGCAGGAAATGCCTGATTTTTGTGGGTTAGTTCTGATTCAGTTTTAAATTATCATTTTTTTGAGGACCCTTGTGCTGTCATTTCATTGGGGTAGGAAGCTCAGAGGGAGGAAACTACCTGTGGAAGTCAGAGACCACTTTACAATTTCTAATCACAGAGAGTTGCGTGTTGGCACTGGTCAGTTATGGAACATGCCTAGAGTCACACAGCTAGTGTGTGTTAGGGGTGTGTGTGTGGTGTTATTTGAATTTGTCTTTCTGATTTCAAGGCAAAGTCTATCCATTAAGCCATGCTTTTGATTTGATACTGTCTAATTAACACTTCTTTGATCATGACCTTTTCCTATTCATTTTGGTAGTTCATTCCAAACTTGGGAAGGCAATAGTTTATCTCATATTGGGTAACTATTTCTTTTCTTTTTTTTTTTTTTTTAAACCCTTACCTTCGGTCTTGGAGTCAATACTGTGCATTGGCTCCAAGGTAGAAGAGTGGTAAGGGTTAGGCAATGGGGGTTAAGTGACTTGCCCAGGGTCATACAGCTGGGAAGTGTCTGAGGCAAGATTTGAACCTAGGATCTCCTGTCTCTAGGCCTGGCTCTCAATCCACTGAGCTACCCAGCTGCTCCGGTAACTATTTCTTGTTGAGCTGGGTGTCAGCAAGGGGAGCAAAGCTTCTTCCTTCATTCATTCCTTTATTCATTCCCTGCACCTTCTTCCTTCCTTCCTTCCTTCCTTCCTTCCTTCCTTCCTTCCTTCCTTCCTTCCTTCCTTTCTTCCTTTCTTCCTTCCTTCCTTTCTTCCTTTCTTCCTTCCTTCCTTTCTTTCTTTCTTTCTTTCTTTCTTTCTTTCTTTCTTTCTTTCTTTCTTTCTTTCTTTCTTTCTTTCTTTCTTTCTTTCTTTTTCTTTCCCAATCTCTTCCTTCCTTCCCTCTTTCCTTCCTTCCTTTTTCTCTTCCTGCTTGCTTCCTTTCTTTTTCCCCTCCTCATAGCTCCCAATAAATTGAGGTAGTCAGAGACAAATATGAATAATTAAAAGAAATATTGGATCATCTTTAGTTTTTAAAAATGTTTTTCAGTGGAAAAAACATCACTGTCATCATGAATAACTTTAGCACAAAGTAATGATTTCTCTGCAAAAGATGGTGGACTTTTTTCTTTTTCTTTTTTGTTGTAAGGATATAAAAAGACATCATCTCAAACTGTCTTGGAGAGCTTTTTAAAAAAAATGATTCAAAAATATTTTCTTTTCCCAACTACATTTAACAACAATTTTCAATATACATTTTCTGAAATTACAAGATCCAAATTATCTTCATTCCTCTCTTTCCTTCCCCCTTCTAGAGATGGTAAGTAATTTAATTTGGATTATGCATGCATTATCATGCAAAACATACTTCCATATTGGTCTTTGTTGTAAGAGCACATTCTTATAAAACCAAAATCCCAAAATAAATCTGTCAATAAACTAATGTGAAATTATGCTTTGATCTGCATCTGATTTCAACAGTTCTTTCTCAAGAGGTAGATAGCATTCTTTGTTATAAGTCCCTCAGAATTGTCCTGGATCCTTGTACTAGTGAGAGTATTAAGTCTTTCATGGATTATCATCCTATGATATTGCTGTTATTGTGTACATTTTCCTAGTTTTGCTTATTTCACTCTGCATCAGTTTAGGTAGGTCTTCCCACTTCTTCCTGAAATCATTTTGTTTATTATTTCTTATAACACAATAATATTCCATTACCAATATATACCACAATTTATTCAGCCATTTTCCAGTTGATGTATATCCCCTTGGAGAGCTTTTTTTAAAAAGACTTAGGCCATTTAAATGATCATCTCCATCATTCCTCTTACCACCCAAGAAATCTTCAAAATTCCAAGAAAGACAAATTAATGATAGTTGTTTAGTTAATGTTAATTAAGTATCAGAGTGTCAATACAGGAATAGTCAGGGAAACTGCAGTGGTCTGTCCAGATAGATCACTCCATAAGTGAGTCAGTGAGTCAGACAGTGTATGATCAATATGGGTAATGCCACATAATTGAATTTTTAATGTTTTCTATAATTTATAGGACATTGAAGTCTTTTGCATAAACAATATATTGGAAATATTTATGTCTATTATCAGTTTCATAGAGAGAATTAGATACAGATAGGAACAGGCAGAAGAGTTGGTGCTTTGTGCAAGGTGTTGGGAATTTCCTTGAGATTCTGCTTCTGTACTGGGGTTCTGAGCAATAGCTAAAGTGAATAATAACTGAAGGCTCTGGCACTTCTAACAGGCAATTTAAGGGATGCAGATGGTTGGAAAGGACCTAGTGTATAGGGTTCCAGATATAGGCAAATTATGAAAATAGTAAGATGTATTAAAAAACGGACTCCGATGAGTTTATGGACCAGACTTATGGATCTATTTCTAATATTTCACATGTTTGATTTCTGAATCTTTGAATTGAATTGAGGTTCAAATTTTGTGTAATTCAAACCTCTCCCCGTGTCTGCAGTCTGGAAGACTGACATGCAATTTCTATAGTTTCTTTGTAATGTCAAAGAAACATACTCAGTGTTTGAATAAGATGGTGCCAGGGCTATAGAAGAAGTAGGACTTCCATATGAGCTTCTGGTCAGGGACCATCTATGCTATTATGTTGGTATCCTTTCTTTTGTCTTGTTGTTGATTGTCAATATGATGATAATGTTTCTATCACACCACCTGTTCGGTTGACAATTCCACATCCCCCATTCCTTGAAATCTCAATCAAATTCAGTTCACTGTCTGATTCTAGACTCTCTCTCACCATCAGAGGAGAAGCTGGGAGGCTAGATGTGATACTGAAGAATTCTGTGTCTCTCTGTTTTCTCTACCCATGTCCTTTCTCCCTTATTCTTTAACCCTTCCACCCATATTCCCTCAATCCCCAGATTTCCTTCCTTTCCTTACAAGAAGATCTTGTGGCAGTAGGCTGCTGCAATTGGTGCCCAATGTGGGGCTTGAACCCATGACCCTGAGATTAAGTGTCTCATGCTCTGTCTGTTGCTACAAGATCTTCTTGCATGAGTTGAGCACCTGGAAGGGAAACTGAGGACTGAGGGAATATGGTGCTTATGCTACAATGAAATGGAAGGTTTTTTGGAAAGAAGCCAGATACAAATTACTGGTTTATCTGGCAAAAAGCTTGAAAACCAAAAACTCCAAGAAAGGAAGTCTGAATATAAGTCTAGGTCACAATTGGTAAACTAACAGCCAGCAAGACTCATAAAAATAAAAAAGAATGAATTTTTAAAAGCTAATCTCAGAGAACAAATATAGAATCTTGAACACCCTTTATGTTTAGCTCAATGTAGATTAATAGCTAAGTAGAAGGCAATTGGTTTGATGGGTTCCCCATCCTTATGTTGTGAATTTCTTTTTAGCAAACATACCTTCAGAATACCATAAAAATCAGCTTAACTTTACACTAATATAAAACCCATTAAAAGATTTGTTGTTATTGTTGTTGTTCAGTTGTTTTAGTCAAGTCTGACTCATCATGATCCCATTCTTCCATTTCCTTCTCCAGCTCATTTCACAGATGAGGAAAGTGAGACAAAGAAGATGGAATTACTTCCCAGGGTCATATACCTAGTAAATGCCTGAGGCCAGAATTGAACTAAGGAAGAGGAATCTTCCAGATTCCCAGTATAGCACTTTATCCACTGTGCCATCTAGCTTCCCTAAATTATACATGCCCTATAAAATTATAGACAGTCAATAAATATGGTTGATGGAGAGCAGAAAACTCCTAAGAGTAAGTAATGCAAGTAAGATAGCAAGGATACAGAGGAAAGAGAGAAAACAAATAGAATATATGTATTCTAGGTCCCAATAGTGACATAGAGATACTGTCAGGGAAATTGCAAGTTCTGCCTAGATAGATCATTGTATGAGTCTGTGAGTCAGACAAAGCCATCAATTGGTTTGTTGTCAGTGTGGGACCATACCCTAGACTGCCTCTTCTCATGGGGATAAGAAATTTCCAGGATTCTTCTGTTATTTCTGTGTCTTATGATCCTTCAGTCACTCCTTTTAGCTCAGAAAACCACATTTCCCATCAGTGAAATGAACTCAGTGAAAAGAAGTCTATAGACTCCCCTGAGATTATAGGACAAGAACAAGAAACTCCATAGTGGTTTCAAAGGGACATATGCATTTTCAAAGAAGATACCGCCACTATACAAATCCTCAGATTGTTCAGTGGTCATATCAGTCTGGTTATTTTATTGATGATCTGGATGATAACCATTCTTTGTCTTACTATCCTGTGAAACTCTAGTCTATGTCTTCTCCTAAATTTGCCACAGGGAGGGCACTAAGTGGGGTGGAGGCCTTCTTCTGTCACTGTAGATAACTATATTAGTGGAACATTTGGACTATCATCTATCTGATTGGAGAACTCTGATTATTGAGGTAATTTTTCACTCTAATACCTTCTTTTGTCTATCCTACTCATCCCCTGACCTTGCCTCTTTTGACAGAATATAGTAAAGGAGGCACAAATATGGAAGCCATGTCAGAAAACAGGGCTTTAAAAAGCAAAATTAACCAAAAACAACAGGATCTAGAACTTAGAATAAAAGACGAAGAATTTTTCTAAAGAGCTAGAGACTCTGAAAAAGAGAATTACAGATTTGGAATTCAAAAATACAAAAGGAGAAGACAATTAGAGGAGAAGCAAAAGACAATAACTTTGAAAGATCATATGCCTTTCATGCAAAGTGATTGATATTGAAGACAAATATGCAAGATAGCAGAAATTACTAAAAGTTATGTGCCTCCTGGAAGAGATAAATTAAGTAAATTTTAAGAATTCTTTCCCTTTTTCCTTGGTCACCTTAGGAAATAAATTTAATAGTGATATTCCTACATCAAAAAGTATTCAGTTTTAGAACTCTGAGTATAATTCCAGATTGCTCTCCAAAGTGGTTAGATCAGTTCACACACAGTCTAGACCACCAGGGACCACTAACAATGTATTAGCGTTCCTATCTTTCCACATCCTCTCCACATCCCCCATACATATATGTGTATATATATATATATATATATATATATTAAAATAAGTAAGTGTGGGAACCTTGTAAAGTCTCTAGGAAATGGGTTGCGGGTTGGACCAGCATTGTAGACCCGATGTGGTCTGCCCACAGTATGAAGCAAAGTGATAGGACTCAACTTCTGTGGATTGCAGACAACACTATCTGATTGCTCAGAAAATGTTGAAAACAGATCTTTGTTGTTTTGAGAAACTCAGGAAGGGGTGTGGACCAGGGTAACAGGGGATCCCTAAATCTTACCAGTTCTAACTCCTCCTCCCTCCTGAGCTTCCCGGGTCCTCTTCATTCCCAATAAAATTGGGCTACTCTATTTTACACTATCTGTCTCTGCCTAAAAGTATTCTAGGTAAATAACCTGACACTAACTGGTCCACTGAGATAAAATTATAGGGTCAGCAAAGTCTAATCAGATAAGTTGGCTAGATGGCCAAAAAGCCAGAACCTCGGTGGTCTGGCTCAGATAGGCAGAACAGAGATCTGGGTCCTTGGAAGCTCACACAAATTGGGTGGAAATGTTGATGACACTGAGAAACAGGCCACAGGACATGGGTAGATTCAGGAAAGACTTCTTGATATTTGGGAAACCTCCAAGGGAATCAGGAACATAGCTCCTTTCTCAAGCTTGGTCCAAAGATGGCCACAGGAAGGAAGTTCCTCTCTCATTGGTCTCCAGAGTTCAACCAACCCCCTTGGAATCTCAGTGTCTCCTCTTATCAGTTCCTTTTGTTCTCGAACCTCACCTGTTTAGTTCCAATCATGTGCCAACTTTCCTCTGCAAATCCTTTGAAAATGCTTTCCTTTCTATAATATGTATGTGTGTATATATGTATATATATTAAAAAATAAATTTAAAAACTCTTGAATATCATGTCATTAATGACATTGCTCAATTGCTCTTAAATACAGATAACAAGGTTCTATGTGACTGAACCCACAGATTACTAAAAAAAGCAAAAGGAAATCTATGTTTGAAACCCAAAGCATTTGGTGGTTGCATTTCAGAATTTCAATAACAAGTAAGCAACTAGGGGAAAGTCTTTAGGTAGGTTAGGATCACTGTCAGAATAGAATAACTAAACACATAAATAAGAAATCAAGAAAAGAAATAGAACAAGATATTTTAAAAATTTTTAATAATTCTCTAATTTCTTGTTTATTTAAAATTTTTATTCTTTTGTGATCTTTTGAGGGGGAATTCTTTGTTGCTTTTCTAGTATTTTAATTATACTCTCAATTCATGAATATTTTGCTTCTAACTCTGTTGTCGATTGAACACATTTAAAGGTCATCCACAAATATACCATTTCCATGTTCATGAATCCTGAGTATTCCATTAAATGATCACAATCTTTTATTTCATCTTTCCTTCTACCTTAGGACCATTACGAGCTCTAATTCCTCAATTTCTCAATTCTTTCTCAGGCTATCAGTAATACACTGACTACATTTTCCTCTTTCCCCCATCTTGACCACTCAGTGAATAAGTTAAATTCTAACTTCTCTTTTCCTATGTCTTTTGATCCTATCACTGTCCTAGAGAGGGTAAGTCATGGATGAAGATCTAGCAAAGAAGACTAAAGAGAAGAGATCAGACAGTTTACTAGAAGAATCAAGAGAGACTAGTATTACAAAAACCCAGAGAGGAGAAGTTATTAAAAAAATAAATGAATGAATGAAGAAAGCATTTTAAAAGCACTTACTATGTGCAGAGCAGTATAATAGGAGCTGGGGATATAACAGAAGGGTGAGACAATTTCTACCCTCAAAGAACTCATATTCTCACAGCAGAGACAATACAGTTTCAAATTTTAGCTGCAAGTCAGACATAAAGATCCCTTGGCTCTTGGGATTCAGCAGCTCAAAGTTCTGTGAACTTACAAAATGTCTGTTAAGGTGAATTTGTTTTGTTGAAAGGGGCGGGTACTCTGTGCAGATTGGAAGTTGGGTTGGCTTGTTTGAAAATGAACTTGTTTCTAGAAATCATCCTTAACACATATATACATATGTATACATTGTTGCTGAAACTATAAAGTTATCTGACCATTTTGGAGACCAATCTGGAATTATACTCAAAAAGTTATAAAACTACATATATCTTTTGACTCAGTAATACCACTATTAGGTTTATTTCCTAAGATGATCGTGGAAAAAGGGGAAAAATATTTCTAAAATAGTTATAGCAACTTTTTGTGGTGGCAAAGAACTGGAAACTAAGGTATGTTCATCAATTGGGGAATGGATAAACAAGTTATGGTATATAATTGTAATGGAATACTATTGTGCCATAAAAATGACATATAAGGATCACAAAAAGACCTGGACTTAAATGAAGTGGTGCAAAGTGAAGTAAGCAGGACCAAGAGAACATTGTACTCAGTAGCAACAATCATGTATGATGATCAACTGTGAATGGCTTAAGTATTATTAATAAGGCAAGGATTCAGGATAACTCCAAGGGGCTCATGACAGAAAAGGGCTACCCACAACCATAGAAGGAAACTTTGAATGGAGATTGAAATATCCCACTCTTGAAATCATAAATAAATTAGGTGAACATAGAATAATATACCTGCCAGATCTATGGGAAAGGAAAGAATTTAAGACCAAGCAAGAGATAGAGAACATGGCAAATTGTAAAATGAATATCTTTTATTATATCAAATTTAAAAGATTTTGTATAAACAAAACCAATGGAGCCAAAATTAGAAGGAAAGCAGCAAACTAGGAGAATATTTTTATAACAAAGCTCTCTGACAAAGGTTTAATTTCCCAAATATATAAAGAACTAAGTCAAATTTACGAAAAATCAAGCCATTCCCCAATCAACAAATGATCGAGGGAAATGAAAATGCAGTTTTCACAAGATGAAATCAAAATTATCAATAAGTACATGAAAAAAATGTTCTAAATCCCTCTTGATCCCTTTTTAAAGGAAAGTGATAAATATTGGAGGGGATGCGGCAAAATTGGGACACTAATACACTGCTGGTGGAATTGTGAATTAGTCCAACCATTCTGGAGCGCAATTTGGAACTATGTGCAAAGGGCTTTAAAAGATTGCCTACCCTTTGACCCAGCCAGACCACTGCTGGGTTTGTATCCCTAAGAGATAATAAGGAAAAAGACTTGTAGAAAAATGTTTATAGCTGCACTCTTTTTTTGCAGGGGCAAAAATTTGGAAAATTAGGGGATTGTCCATTGATTGGGGAATGGCTAAATAAATTATGGTATATGTTGGTGATGGAATATTATTATGCTGAAAGGAATAAAGAAATGGAGGAATTCATGTGAACTGGAAAGACTTCCAGGAATTGATGCAGAGCAAAAGGAGCAGAACCAGTAGAATATTATACACCGAGACTGATACACTGTGGTAAAATCAAATGTAACTGACTTTTCTACCAGCAGCAATGCAATGATCCAGGACAATCCAGAGGAACTTAGGAGAAAGAATGCTATCCACATTGAGAAAAAGAACTGTGGAAACAGAAATGCATTAGAAAAATATATGATTGATCATGTAGTGTGATAGGAATATGATTAGAGTTCTGATATTAAAAGATCCCTCTATTGCAAATATGAATAACATGGAAATAGATTTTGAACAATGATACATGTATAACCCAGTGGAACTACTTGTTGGCTTTGGGAGCGGGGTGGGAAGATCATGAATTATGGAATCATGGAAAAATATGCTAAATAAAAAAAGAAAAAATAAATATACCACTCTTCACTTTATTTCCTCCATGAATTTTTCCTTAATAAGCAAGATATGGCTTCTTTTATAACATGATGAAGAGGGAAATATGTATGTATTATATGATAATACATGTATAAGCTATAACATATTACCTATCTTCTTGAGGAGGGAATGGGTGGGGGAAAGAAAGAGGACCACTTTACCTTTTTTCCTTTGAACCATTCCCATGTACCTTAGCCCGTTTTATGAAAAGTAGGGACTCACCAAATTTTGACTGACATACATAAGTACTCTGAGGTCTTGATTGGGGATAGAATAACCACAAGTGTTTGAGTAAGCATAAAAGAGCCACCCCACTCCCTGCCAAAAAACCCAAAAAAACAAAAACCCCAAAGATGACAGAGATGTCTTGCAGGACAAAAAAACCAACTTTGTAGTTTTGAAGTCTGCTCTGTGACTTCTTATGTAGATAGTTTTCAGTAAACTCTGATGTGGTGATACAGAGAGCTGTTAAGGAAAAGGGAGATAATATAAAAGGTGCTACCTATCTGGCCTGACAAGCTCTATAATCTGAGCCTGCCAAACTGGCTCAAGATCCTCAGGTGGTAGATGGGTAGGCTAAGTGAGAGATGAGGTTGCCTGGGTGATCACCAAATGTGCTAGTAATCCCCAGGATTTATGAAGTTCAGCTTAGCTGAGCCTACACCTCTTTAACAGTGCCCAAGCCAAAGTATTAAGTGAGGGGTTGTATGTATGATCAACAACTCCTCTAGCTCCTTGGCTTAGGGTTGGGTTTGATGATGAAAGTTGGTTTGGGCTGGTATTGGTTTGCTAAATGGATAATGCTAATAATCTGACTGTGGTTTGATAAATCCCTTTCCCTATAGCTATAGATGTCACTAGTCAGGAAAGGAGCACCAGTCTTCAGCTGGATTAAACTTTAACAGGATTTATTGCTTATCTTAAGGGTTAGGAATAAGGAATCGGGATAGAGGTTTGGGAATGCTATACTATGTCTAATTAAGTTAAGGTGATCTAAATCTATAAGTAAAAGGTTGATATCAGGTTGGAGATTCTTCTCCTTCACACAATCCCGGGTCTAACCCGGTCAAAGCAAAGGACAGGGAAGGATAATGATGTTCTTCTTAGCAGCTTGATGTTATTCTTTCTCAGCTCTATTAGTATCAGCAGAAATGACTTTCCTTTGGCACTCAGGTATGGATGCTGGATTTGCAGGTCTTTAGCCTACCCTCCCATACACCACCCTCCTCCCAGAATTCCCTTCTCCAATTGAGACCCTAGGGTGGTGCAGTCCAAGGGTATTTATAGAGGTGGTCTGTAATAAGGGAATATTGCAAGGTGGTAATCAGGGGATTAGGCTAAGGGTAGTAGCTGGTTGGAATAGGGAATAAGGCAAGGCAAGGGACCAAAGGCTGGAGGTAATCAAGGGAATAGGCTATAGGTAGTAGTGAAATTAAGGCAAAGGTATGGTTGGAATAGAGGATAGGTAAGGTGGATAGGGGTTTGTGAATTCCTAAGGCAGTAAAGTGGATGAGGAAGGTACAATGGTGAAGGTTGGTAGTTGAGGTGAAAAGAAAAGTAAGGGAAAGTCTGAGTTTTGGGAATATAAACCCTGAGGTATAAAGAGTTGCAAGGGAGAGGATGAGTTAATCTAAGGCAGGCAACAGCAGCAGGGAAACACAGACTAGATACTCAGGTTAGAGACAAAACACTGAAAGGAAACAGACTGAGCCCTTCAAGTAAAAGGGACACTTTACAGAGCAAGGTTAGAGCCAGCCAAGAATGGCTTGAAACTGACTAGAGACCTCTAGTCAGTTTCACAGGTTCACTAAGGGAGGGACTAGAGGAAGTATTGAAGTTACACTTCCTCCAAAATGGATACCTTCAGCTTCCCTCAAACTCCAGAGAGAATGTTATTCCTCTCTCTCCTCCTCCCTTTCTTATTAATCAACTAATGAAGTAGCCAAAGGGTTTTGATTAAAGACAAATGGTGTTTATTCTTTTTTAGGGTTGATTGGAAAGGACAGAGGATATTAGGTAACCCTAACAGCCGCCTAGAGAAAGCTTCAGGTGGGGGAAGGGAGACAGGAATGTGAGACTGAGTAGGGACCAGCCTACTCAGCCCCAAGAGGGTTTGTAGCCAAAAGGGGTAGGAAATTTGGATACAATGATTCAATAGATAAGTTTGTAACAAGGGTAAGCCCTATTTGACTAAACTAGCAAGATTTGAAACTAACACTTAGATCTACTCTCCTTTCAAAACTTCTCAGACATTCAGGTAGGGAAAATGAAGATGGGAATAAGGAAGGCTAGGGAGATTCAAAGGAATTAGCTAAACTAACAATTTTAAAGGAAAAGCTGCAAAATATAGGCCAGGTTTCAATCCAAAGAAGGATCTCAGATTGACCCTGATTCTCTCCACGAGTTCCCAGGGCCAACTGACTTTTCCAAGATTCTAAAACCCTTTATCAACTGACAGAAGAACTCTGCAGCAAAGCCTGCAAGACTGTTATGCACCCTCTTTGCACCACAGGTCCCAACTGTCTCTTGGCCTTGTCTCACACCACCTGGGTAAATTCTAGGTTCTTTAACCAATGATCCCGTCATTCAAGCTGTTTTCCATCTTGTCCCTAGTAATCCCCTACTCCTAGACAAAAGGCACTGGAAGAGGTCAGGAGGCACTAGTAGTCTCAGACCTTGAGTACAGGATTGCCATGCAGAGCTATATTGTCTAAGCATCCAGACTGTCAGTCTCCTGTGATCAGACCCAAATGGGAACCTGGATGTGAATCAACTGGCTTAAGTTCAAACCAGAGAAAACTAGAGAAGATGATAATGGATATGGGGAAAGAACTATAGAACCTCACAAGAAATGCTACCTCACCTTTAATTTGTGGGTTTATTTAATGGATTGTTTATGGTCTGAATCCTTGTAGTGGTGGATATGTTGAATTTGAGGTCTTGTGAGTTTCTTTGGTGATCTTAATGACCTGAAGAAGCCATCATATAAACACATTCCAAAATGCTGCTTGTATGAATTGCCAAAAGAGTGGACAAACCTGTGGGATGACAACCACTAGTCCTGGCCCTTTAAAATGTATAAATGGAGATTCTGAACCTTGGAATTAATCTCCCATAAATCCCTTGGCATTCCCCAAAATTCCCTTTAATCTCTCCTGTACCTCCATGTTTGTATGGTCATGTTATTGTTTTATAAATCTTGTAACTCCTCTGTCTTTCTCTTTTCTTCATGAGCATGGCTGAAGTTAGTTTAGAATCTTTTCACTCTAGTTGTTTATGTTAGTTTATTATTAATAAATCATTATTAAATATAATACCTTAGTTATTGTATATTACTTTTAATCTCTACAAAGAAAACTCTGATCATGGCATTTACTGGATGTCTTGGCTTAATCAGTAGTCTTGGGCCAGAGCAGGGAAGAAAAGGTGACATCCCTTAGAGAAAAGTAGATCCAATAGGAAATATAACGTGTTTAAATCAGCAATCATGCTGATTCAGACTGCTTATATTCTTCTGATGAGATTTAGGTATCAGCTTCCCATGGACTGTAATAGAAATTATAAGTTAAATTACTGAACCCTATTTTAAAATCATTTGTTCTGTCATTATGCAGCTCACTCAAAACATGGAGGGGGGGGGCTGCTGGGGATATAGGTCAAAGAACTGGAAAGGACACCAGAGGCATATAGACGAATAACCTGCAGTCCAGGCTTTCGAGGAAATAGTAGGGGTGCTGGAATTAGGGATTTTTTTGTCCTTTCATCTGGGTCAGTAAATTACTGTTAGTACAATTCTTCTAAACTCAAATGAACTTAAACTCTTGGTGTTGGCTCCAGAGCCTAACCTCAAAGTAGTATTAAATGAGACTCACCCCAAAAGATGTTGTCCTTATAGGGTAAACACTTAGCTCCCAAGCTCTGAGTTCTCAGATATGTAGAACCTTTAGTACCTTTGGCATTTGGAGGCTCATGAATTCTGATGAATTTGAGTTCCCTACCATGTTGTTCTTCAATCATTTTTCAGTTATGTCTTCTTTGTGACCACATTTGGAATTTTCTTGGCAAGTGATATTAGAGTGGTTTGCCATTTCCTTCTCTAACTCAGATGAGTTATCATTTTACAGATGAAGAAACTGAGTCAAAGAGTGTTAAGTCACTTGCCCAAGATCACACAACCAGTAAATGTCTAAGGCCAGATTTGAAGTCAGGATGATGAGTCTTCATTATTCTAGGCCTGACAGTCCATGTGCTATGCCACCTATGGCCCATGCAGGCTCTTTATTACTCTTGCTTCGGGCTCTCTTGCAGTTTTGAGATTCTGGCAGCAGTAGTAGATAAAATCATTAGGTAACAAGTGACTTCTTGATTTCCCCTGGCTGCCAATGGTATGACACTTTAGCATTTCTGCCTGGACCAGCATTTCTTAGCCCAGTGATAGGCAACCTTTTGAGCTTGGGGTATCAAAATTCGCCAAAAAAATGAGCATAACTTGGGTGGTGTGTCACTTCGAGAAAAAACCATAATTTCACTATGTTTATAGTTTAAATAACAAAAATGTATAATTGTAATATATAACTATTTAATAAACCAAAAAACTAATTATTTAACTTACCTGTTTAGTGATTTCTTTGTTCATCTGTCAGTCAGTTTCTTTTGTTGGTCTTGATATTATTTAATTTGCATGGGGTGCTGTGAACTAAGATAAGTGAGGGGAAGGGGGAATTCTTTAACTAACCTGCCTATTAGTGACTTTTTTGTTGCTGAATTTCATTGACAAATGAAAATTCATTTAGCTGCTAAATCTTCAATTGAAAGTTGGTATTTTGTACACTTCAAGCCCAAGCAAGCACTACTAACTTCATTTGTCAATCTCTTTCTTTTGTTGGTTTTGATATTACTTAATGCTGAGAATAAAGTCTTATAAAAGTACGTAGAGGGAAAAATTGTGAATAAAGCCATTGCTATATTTTTCAGGGTACTAAAAGTGTTTGGTAATCAGTTTCAGGCATTCTAAGTTTCCTGTTCATAGTGGCACTCCTCTTGATTCTCCAAGTGGCACCTTTCCAGATTCTCAAGCTTTGAGCTCAAGTAGACAAACACCTGAGCCCAGATGCTGTCTTGAAATTCTGCAAGTTGCATCTCCAAATCATTGATTTGCATCCATTAGAAACCATTTAATTCCAAACTACTGTAGACTATGACATCAGGATACTTAATTATTTTTATGGTCTGTTCTAACTTCTAACTTGATTAAATCTGGGGGCAGCTGGGTAACTCAGTGGATTGAGAGCCAGGCCTAGGAGGTCCTAGGGTCAAATCTGACCTCAGACACTTCCCAGCTGTGTGACCCTGGTCAAGTCATTTGACCCCCATTGCCTACCCTTACCACTCTTCTGCCTTGGAGCTAATACACAGTATTGTCTCCAGAAGGTAAGGGTTTAAAATAAATAAATTGATTAAATGTATCACTGAACTGGTCAAGTAACGAGTCTAAAACATGCTGGTACTTTATGTACAAGGGTTCCATTTCATTTTGTACAGCTGCACTGACCTTCTCAAAATACTTTGTTACTCAAGGAAAATACTTATAAGTTTTAGTTTCTACATCTCGCTTGAAAATTTTAAGTTTATTTTCAAAAGCTTTTATGTATCCAAACATAATGTCAATACTTTTGCCAAAAGCTTGTAACTTTAAATTCAGTTCATTAATATAAACAGAGAGATCTGTAAAAAAAACATCAGGTTGTTGACCTACTTATCATCATTGAGCTGAGGAAAGTTTCCCTTATCCTTATCCTCAAGAAATACCTTAATTTCTTCAAAACACTCCACAAAATGCTCAAGAACTTTGCCTCGGCTCAGCCATCTTACATTATTGTATATCAGCAGCCCACTGTAGGTGGAATCAACCTCTAGTAAAAGTGCAGAAAATTCTTGCTTGTGAAGGGGGAAAGCAGCTATTAAATTAACTATTTTTGTAACAATTGATATTAAGTCATTTAAGTTGGTGAATCCTGCCTTGGCACATAAAACCTCCTGATGGATAATACAATGAAAAGGCACAATTGGATGTCCAATAGCTTCTGTAAAAAATTTGACAAATCAGACTTTTTTCTCCACCATGTTTGGTGCCCCACCTGTTGTCATTGACACAATTTTAGAGATATCAATGCTTAGGTCACGGAATGTTTGTATAACAACCTTACATATTTTGTTTCCTTATGTACTTGTTGGCACTGATACTAACTTTATCAACTCTTCTCTCATTGTGAGACCATCAGAATATTGACCAATAATAGCCAACTGAACATGTGATGTGACATCAGTAGTTTCATCAAGAGAGATCAAAAAAATTTACAATTACTTATGTCTCTCTTTAATTGATGTTGTATGTTTGTATTCAAACTCATTATTTGGTCTTTTATGATATTTCTACTGAGTGGTAACTCAGATGTTCTCTTAATAATTGCATCTTTATTCTGCATATCATGAAATAGAACTGGTACACATTTTAGAAGAGTTTCTTTAATAAATTTTCCATCATTGAGTGCTTTTCCATGTTGAGCTATGGAGTGAGCAATACTCAAACTTGCAGATGTTAAATTTGTAGAGCCTTTTACAAATTTAAGGATGGAATTAGATTGGGTCTTATAAAGGTGTAGCTGCCTGAAAATGTATTCCTTCCTTTCATCCTCACTTTTTTTCAAGATCTGAGAACTATTAGTTTCAAAATGTCTATTTATATTCCACATTTTGCTTACTACCATTTCAGTACATAGAATGCAGAATGATCTGCCATTTTTTTCTATAATGCATACATCTCAGTCCATGTCTCTTGAAAGAGTCAGCTATTGCTACTACTGCTTCCTTTACTTAATTTTGTTTTTTTGGGAGGGGTTCTCCATCAGGAAGGCAGTGACAGAAAATAGAATTATAGATAGCCTGTTAGCCCTGCAGGGGTTAACTAGCCAACTGACCACAAGATGGCACATGTAACACATGTCATAAGTTCACCATTGGGGTCTTAGCCAGTACTCAGAGGATCCAAACCTTTCATTTTATAGGTGAGAGAACTGAGGCCCAGAAAAGTGAAGTGGCTTGTCCAGAGTCACAAGTGTCTGAGACGTGATGGGCACCCACCTCAGCACTCTATCCACTACATCACCTAGCTGTCTAGCTTGTGTAGTTTTCCCATTCCTTCCCATGCCTTCATCTTTTAGTCAATCCAGGCTTATTTGTTCTGTCCATCTTCTCCATGGAGAAGTCCCCTGCAGTTATGATCATAGATAGTAATTCAGTCATACATTTTAACCAAGGTTTTCTGGAGATAATATTGTGAATGCAAAGGAGAAATTAAATTGTAAATCCTTGAATGACTAGGGCTGGGATTGTGTCCCTTTAAAAAAATCATATTCCCAATATTGTATGCACTGTCATGCACATAGTTTAGTAAACATTTGTTGAATTGATTATTAATCATGGAATTTTCATGTAGCAGAGGGGAAGATACTGCTGAGCAAGTGGGCTTCTTAGAGTTCCACACATGCAACCAATTCCCTATATGGCCCATGCGTAGCCCTAGGGAAAGATTAGAATACCTGCAGGACTGACAGGGGCAGTTAGGAATAGGAATTTTTAGGACTCAACTTTCTTAATTCAAATCCAGCCTCAGATAATCCACAGCTGTGTAACCCTGGACTAGTCACTTAACCCTGTTTGCCTCAGATTTTCATCTGTAAAATGAACTAGAGAAAGAAATGCCAAATCGCTCTAGCTTATAAATAGAAATGGGGAAGGGCTAGTGCTTTGATAAAAGCTGAGACCAATGGATTTTTCTGAGAAGGATAGGATAAGAAGTGCTAGTTAATATTTAATAACTAGATCTCCTAAAAAACATACTTAAGACACACAAATTAAATTCAGATTTTTTTATACATTAGTTTGTTTGTTTCTTTCCTTACCTTCTGTCTTAGAATTAATATTAGGTATTGGTTCCAAGGCAGAAGAGCAGTAAGAACGATCAGGATTAACTGACTTGCCAAGGGTCACCCAGCTAGGAAGTCTGAGGCCAGATTTGAACCCAGTTCCTCCTGTCTCCAGGCCTGACTCTTAATCCATTGAGCCACATAGCTGCCTATCTCCATTAGTTTCTTAACTAAACAGTTTGCTAAGTTCCAATGTGTAAATGCCCAAATAGAAAACAACTGGCTCTCAAGAACCAGTCTGAGGTAGTTCTTGTATGCTCTTGAACAGGAGAGATGCTCTGTCCTGTGTTTAAAGGAATAAGGGAGCACCATTCAGAATTAACTCCAATATTACATTTTTTAAAATTGTTAAATTTTGTTTTAACATCATAGAAAAACATAGGCAAACACATAAAACACAAAATATATTCCTTGAAAAAATTAAAGTAATACAATACACAAGAATGATGGAAACAGATAATACATGAAACTATAACTGTACATGTTTGCAATTTCATGATTAAAGAAAGAAAAATTGTATGACTTAATCTCAAACAAGACATTTCCATATTGTGTTGGATTAAGAATTCTTCTCCATTTCAAAGTTGCTAGTACTATAACTTTTCATTCCTTTTAATTTTTTATTGGATAATTTAAAAAATATTTAGGTCTCTTATCCTTTCAGACATTTAATCTGAGTTTTGTCATGATATAATGCCATCTTCGCTGACATATTTGTAGTCAGCATGCATATTATTCTTTTGTGCCTGCTTGCTTCCTGCTATATCACTTCTGGTGTCTTCTCATATTTCGTTAAACTCTTCATTTTCATTATTCCTTAAAGAGCAATAATATTCTACTATGTTAATATACTGCATTTTATTCAGATATTCCCCAATGACAAATCATTGTTTGCTTTCAACTGCTTACCTGTAGTGCTGCTATGGAAAATCTTTGTATGGATGAATCTTTTCTGCCTGTCAATAACCCCTTAAAGGTAAAGCCAAGTTGTTAGATGAGTGCATGAAAGGATATAAACAATTTTGTAGCTTCTCTTGTATGATTCCATTTTACTTTCCCAAATAGATAGATTTCTGGATAGATAAGCTCTATCACTTGGTTTCTCACAGCCCCTTGAGCAATGAATTTTTTCTGCATTAAAAAGTCAATAACCTATCTTTGCTAGTTATATGAGTATAAGTAGTACATAAGGGTTGTTGTAGCTTATATTTCTCTGATTATTATAAATTTGAAGCACCTTTTTCAGATGGTTAATAGTTTTTTAAAAAAACTTAAAAAACATTTTACCACTTAACCACTGGGTAAGGGCACTGAATATTATTATAGATTCATGCCAATTCCCTTTAGATTTTTGCTATCAAATTTTTATCAGAGAGATATAATGCAAAAAAAATTTCAAGACTTTATCTTTTCTTTTTTGTCCTGGCTATATTGCTGTCCTTTTTGTGCAAAAAACAGCTATTATGTAAAAGCTTTTACAAATATATTTATTGTCAGAACAAGTTTTGTCTTTTGTAATTTCTTCCATATTGTGTTGGATTAAGGATTTTTCCCCATTTCAAAGTTGCTAATACTATAACTTTTCATTCCTCTTAATTTTTTATTGGATGATTTAAAAAATATTTAGGTTTCTTATCTTTTCAGAATCTATTGTGACATAGAATATAAAATGCTGGTTAGACCCATTTTCCAGTTTTTCTCCTTGCTGCATGTTTCTACAAGAAAAGGAATAGAAACAAAGAGGGAAAAATGGAAACATGCAGCAATAGAAAAATTAATAAGTCTGTAATAAAGGACTATATTGAGGAGGGGGTTTTTGAGGTGAAGGAATTTTAAAATGTTTTTTCCTTAACTCCAATGCTTTAAATTATTCATCTTTTTACTTGCTATGTGCCTTGACCAAAGACAGACAGTCATTGGGTTGTATGATTTATAAATACAGCAGTGAATCAATGAGTCTGTTTCTAGCCAGACTGTTAGTAGTCTATGTCAAGGGATTTTACTTTCGTGTATTAAAAACCAAATTTAATTCAGGGACCCATGTGTCAGTGAAGATCAGAAAGACCTTCCTGCCCATTACATAGATTGATTGCAGCAAGGTTACACTGTATTTTACTTATGGAAGCAGGAAATGGATTCCTTCTAGAAAGCTGAGCAAACATCTCTTGTCTTGATGATTGAAGCCCTGCACCTGGGCTGTGTATGTATGTACACACGTGTCCCTTCACCAGTTAATCAGGAAGAAGTAAAAAGTCAACCTGAAAGCCAGTCACAAATCTAACCATAACACTCATTTTCACATTGTAATAAAAAAGACCATCAGTGGTAACAAAAAAGATTCCTAAAAGAAAAACTTAAGACGGGGCTTTTAACTTGGCACGTATATGTATGTATACATGTACAATATAGCTATAGATCTCTATCTATCTACTAAATATTCCTTTATGGAGAGAAAAACGATGAAAAATGAAAACATTTGAAATAGGAAAGAAAAGAGGAAAATGGAGATTTTTATTTATAGATCAGTTCATTCTCTGAACTGTAGTTCTAATAGATTTTTTTCTCCTTGATCTTTCTACATTATGGATTCCTTTTATTCACTGTTCTGGAACTACACTGCCAAAATTAATTACTGTAGCAGCCTGTTGGAGGGTTTTTGTCAGTGTTCTACTTATCAAATAGATTGCCCCTGCCCACCACGTGCTCCTCGTTTTAAGAGGAAAAATGTATTTTTAATAAGCCCTTGTGAGAGGAATATGTATTGTGAAATCAGGTATCCTGTTTTTTTATTTGGGGAAATATGGTCACTCTAGATCCCTGGGAACTGAGTTACACATTTATGATGTTGGTAAATCAGGGCCAGCTCTGATCCTGGCTGCAATATTGTCACACTCTTGCAATGGGGTCACAGATCATGGGTTTCCATTCCCTGCCTGACACATCTGTGGCTGTGGGCAAGACACTTAAAGCTTCCTGAGTTTCATTTTCCACAGTGGTAAAAAGGAGTTGGGCTTGATGATAATTGAGATCCCTTCCAACTCTTGATATATTCTCCCTTCTTCCTTTTGCTTCTCTCTCTCTCCCTCTCTCCTTCTCTCTCTCCATGCTTCTCACTCTCTCTCTTACCCTCTCTCCCCTCCTCTTTACTCTCTCACTCCCTCTCTTTCTTTCTTTTTTCTTTATCTCATTCTCTATTCTCAACCCCCTCTTTTTTCTTCCTCTTTCCCTTTCCTCTTCTTCTCTCACTTTCTTCTCACTGTCTTCCCTTCATTTTCCCCTCTTTCTCCTTTCTCCTCTTCTCTTCCCAAACCTTTTCCCTTCTCTCCATATTTCCCATTCTTTTTCTCTTTTCTTCCGTCTCCTCAGCCTTACTCTCTTTTTTCTTTCGCTTTTTTATTCCAGATCTTAGAAAACTTTCACCTTTCAGAACTATATTATAATGATATTTTAAAATTCAACAAAGTCAGCTACTCACTCTTTACATCACCAAAAGGGCCTATTTGTCTTTTTTTCTGTGCCTTCATTTATGTCATTTCCTATGCCTGGAATTTATCGTCTCTATCTCTGTCTCTGTCTCTGCCTCTGTCTGTCTGTCTGTCTATCTCTTCCTCTGTCTCTGTCTATCTGTCTCTCCTTCTCTCTCTTCTCTCTCTTTTTCTCCCTCTTTCCTCTCTTCTGTCTTTTTCTCTCTCTCTCCCTCTTTCTTTCTTTCTTTCTTTCTTTCTTTCTTTCTTTCTTTCTTTCTTTCTTTCTTTCTTTCTTTCTTTCTTTCTTTCTTTCTTTCTTTCT
>NC_058130.1:348669475-348722913 GCF_016433145.1 Gracilinanus agilis | reverse complement strand
TAGGTGGAAGAGTGGTAAGGGTGGGCAATGGTGGTCAAGTGACTTGCCCAGGGTCACACAGCTGGGAAGTGTCTGAGGCCGGATTTGAACCTAGGACCTCCCGTCTCTAGGCCTGACTCTCAATCCACTGAGCTACCCAGCTGCCCCCATCTCCCTCTCTTTTCTCTCTCTGTTTGTTGAATTCCTTAATTCTCTTTAAAACCCAACTCAATTGTTACCTTCTCCTTTTTAAAGTTTTCCTTTATTCTGTAGGCAGTAATGACCAACTTTATATCTCCCTTAGCAATTTGTTTTGCTATCCTCTAATACACTTTTCATTTTCAATTTCACGTCACAATTATTTGTGTTTGTGCCTATGATAGGAGTAATAGCTGTCATATAGACTAAGCTAATTCTTCCCCCCCTCCCAAAGGGCAGAGAAGCTGTCTCTGAGACTTGATTGGTGTAGGAGATAAAGGTTTGTGCCAATGATGGGGCTTCTTGGTTGCCTAAAGAATAAAAGGGCAACCCATGAGGAGTTATTCCCCATTTCCACAACTCCAGGGACTATAAATCCTACATTTATGCAAATCATCACCACATCCCAAACATTCTGTTGACAATAGTTACCTTCTGTATGGAGATAAGAGGGCCTTGTCTACTCGAATTGATGCATGCTTGCTAGGTATCCTTTCCATGCAATGGTTAAGGGAAGCTCCTTTTAGTAATTGTTATTTAGTCTATGTGTCTATTCCCCCCCCCCCAAGTTCCAAACCTGAAGTCCCAGACCATATTGAGTTAGACTTTAAATAGTGCTTCTCCTCCTCTTATTATTCTAAAAGTGTTATTGGGGTTAGAGACAACCACTTGCTTGGTATATTATAGTGAGAATTCCTTTTGTTTATGTTTAGATTAATGGACTCTTCCAACTGTCAAATTCTGTGTTAAACTTTGTATGTCTTGTAGAACCTAGAACAGTGCTCTGAATGCAGTTGGCATTTAATAACCTTTTGCTGGATTTGAAGATTAGTAAATATTTATTTAGTTCAAGTTATTTATGATTCATTTTTTTCTAGGCACTAGGGATAGAGAGATTTTAAAATGAGATAAAGCTTGTCCTTAAGAAGTTAATCTATTGGGGATGAAATATAGGCAAAGTAATTATATTCTAGAAAAAGAAAATGGACATAGGAGGGGTCAGACAAGTGACATGGGCAATTTTAAGAGGAAAAGATTTTTGGCTGAGGTGGGGATAAGAGAAGGATTAATAGAAGAGATCATAAGATCATCAAATCATAGATTTAGAACTGAATGTAACCTTAGAGATCATCTTGCCCAATCCTCTCGCTTTACGGATAAGAACTGGTATTGTTCAAGGTCACACAGATAGTGACAGGTAGGACCAAAAGTCAAGTTTTTGAACTCCAGAACTATGAATAGTTGAGCTGAGTTTTGAAGCAGAATTTCTATAAGTAGAGATGGATGTATGGGTAGGGGTAGGGAGAGTATATTTAAAACATAGGCATGATTCAGCAAAGGAAAAGAGACAACTATTAAATTCTAGGACTTTTCATATAAATGGAAAATCTCATATAATAAGAAGACCCATTATTCAAGAAGTATTTCTTATACAAACACACCTAGGCACTTTATGACTTTCTAAAAGTTTGTTAGAGTCACCAACATCACTACTTGTGTATCTTGGGGCCATCACTAAATGGAGTTAATGAAACAAAGAGAAGCACTGCTCTAATGGGTACATGGCTAGTTATACAAAGGTTGATGTGGGAGCTAATGTGGGGTGCAAAACAATGTAATGACACACTAATGCTTCTTAGAGCAAAAAGGAACATGCTTGGATGAACTACTGGGAGACTTTCTGTTACTTGGGAAAATGGTGTGGATTCAGGGCACAATTTTTTTATTTTGTTTATTTTATGTAATTTTTCTGTCTTTTTTTGATCACCAATCACGTTTACCTGAATTTGTGTATGTTGAGTTCGCATAAAACTAGACTCTATTCTGTGTGTGTGTGTGTGTGTGTGTGTGTATTGCTTAGTCACATAGCAAGTCAATGAATTAATGAAAAGCATTCATGAAGGAAAAAAAAATTTAGTCCTTTTGCCAAGCACTGCAATCAGGGCTGGGATACAAACAGAAAGTCAGACAGTCCCTGCTCTTTGCACATGTATGAGAGTCTTCAGCTGCAGGAAAGGAGAAAAGCCCTAGACATCCTAATGTGCTAGCTCCAGGACAGATGGCAGACCCCAGAGATCTTTAGGCTAGTGCATCTACAGGTGAGATGACAGTGTCTGGGAATCTGCAGGTCCACCTTACTGGAAAGATTGTAACTAGTGACTGCTAGTTGATCCCAGTGATCTGAGCAGGCATCTCTGCTTTGTAGAGCAGTCAATAAACATTTATTAAGCACATTCTCTGTATGAGGACCGGGATTATAAATAAAGGCAAAAGGTAGTTCTTTGCCTTTGAAGAGCTCATAATCTAATGGGAAGACAGCTATTGGGTCTCCCTCCTATTTTAAGACTTATTATCTCCTGGCAAAAAATCCCCAGTTCCTTATCCAGTCCTTATACCTTATGATCCCCAGTTTCATCACCATCTTAGTGATTCTCCTCTGGTACTCTTTAAAGTTTGTCAGTATTCCACTTAATTGAGCACAGTACTTCAGGTGAGTTTTCATTGGGTCAGAATATTTTGGGATTATGATGAACTCTGAGTGAAATTTGAAGCAGATTTTTTCTTACTTTATTTTCCTTGCTTTTTTTTAAAAAAAATAAGGCTGCTATAGGAATATGTTTTGCATTATTTCACAGGTATAATTGATATATTACTCACTTTCTCAGTGCATAGGGGAGGAAGTAGGAGAGAGAGAAATGGGAACTTAAAATTTAAAAAGAATGCTAAAAATAAACAAATAATAAATTAAGATGTTAAAAAAGAATACACTTCCCTCACTCTGGAAACAATCTCTTTTAATATAACCTGATTATATTAGTTTTTTCCCCTCCCATAATGCATTGTTGACTCATATGCAGCTTGAGTCTATCTAAAACCTCAGATTTTTATCACATCAGCAGTTGACAGTTCACATGACTCCCCAACTTTGTATTTATGAAGCTGTTTTGTTAAAAAGCTAAGTGGAAGATTTTACTCCCATTTGGTTCAATGTAACCTTGTCAGATTGGTCCATTATTCTAGCCTATTAAGATTTGAGTAGATGGACTGATGATGGGCAAGATTCTGATTATGCCATCCCATGTATTAACTATGCCTTCTAGCTCTTTTATCTGAAAATTTGAGAAGAATTCCATCCATGCCTATAAGTTACTGATGAAAACACCAAGAAGACCAGATTCAAGGAAAATTTTGGGGGTCATTTCACTAGTGACCTCTATTCAAGTTAGATTTAATCTATCAATTAATTTTCTTTGGGTCTAGTTCTGACTTCATCTAACTGGGCTATCGATTTACATTTTGTCCACAAAGATAAAATGAACACTTTTTTGTTTAAATATAGATAAACTAGATAGTGTGGGGTAATGAGAACAGCCCTGGATTTTATTTTATTTTTTTTTGTCTCTGAAACCCATGCAGTTACAGGTATGCTGGTAAAAGTTTAATAAATGACCCTCTGGAAAAAATATACATAGATCATACTTTAGGTTTAACCTGTATTATTAATATTTCCCCATCATTTTCTTAAGTCTAGATCAGTGATGGACAAATTTTTTAAAGAGGGGGCCAAAGGAAAGGAAATGCTCATCTGTCAATCTGTTTCTAAGGCATCTCTTTCAAAATTTCATTGTATTGTATCCTACTCATTGTATTTGTCAGATTAGGATTAATGTCCCTCAGCCAGATAGAACATTTCAGGGGGCCACATCTGGCCCTCAGGCCATAGTTTGTCCATCACTGGTCTAGATCAACAAAACAATAATTCAAGCCCCAATTTGTAGCATCTGCCAGTTTCCTGGGTCTAAATGCTCTCACTGAAAATTTGACAGCCAACTCTCAGGAGCCACATCAAGCTGGTTCCAGCACAGCCTTTCTTGACATCTATCTTGGGTTTGCCACTTATCCCTATTGTGAACCTCGGAAAGGTATCTGACCTCTCTGAGTTTTTATTTTTTATGTGTAAAATGAATGGGTTGGACTAGGTGGGCTTACACTGTAATCCCTACCAGCTCCAAATCTATGTTCCTAGATGTACTCAACCCTCTCATTCCCCCAAACCATTCATCTTCAGTGCTCCTTGAAGAGCATAAACAAAACAAAAAAACAAAACCCAAAAGGAAAAGCAAAAAAACACCATGGAAATAAATTTAACTTATATGCCAACATCTGCCATAGTGAAAGCAGTAGAAAATTTTTGTAATGAACTTTGCAAGAGCCTCCAACGTTCCTTTATACTTAGTGGCATCAATGTAAAAATAGGCATGATAGAAATGATGATAGAAAATATAATTTAAGATGAAAACGCCATAACTCCTCACATTTATTCATACAATGTTTTAAAGGTTTAAAAATTTATTTATTACATTAAAATACCCAAATAATCCCTACCTCCCCATTAGAGAAGGTATTATTCAACAAAAACAAAGATGTATATGTAAAAAAATGTTTTACTTGTTAATATTTATCAGTACTTTTTCTCGAAGTGGACATATACGAGTCATTCAAACAATATTTCTGTTATTGTATATAATGTTCTCTTGGTTCTATTCATCCTACTCTTCATAATTTCAATAGATATTTCCATGTTTTTCCAATATTAACCTGTTTATCATTTTTATAAACACAGTAGTATTCCATCATAATCGTACGCCACAACTTATTTAGCCATTCCCCAATTGATGAGTATCCCTTCAGTTTCCAGTTCTTTGTCACCACAAGGAGAGTTACCATAAATATTTTAGAACATAAAGGTGCTTTTCCTTTTTCCCTGATCACTTTAGGAAATTAACCTAATAGTGATATTGCTGAGTCAAAAGGCATACACAGTTTCATAACTCTTTATAAGTCTTATAACAATTCCAGATTGTTCTCCAAAATGTTTGGATCAATTCAATGTTCCACCAATAGTGCATTTAGTAATGTTTTGAAGTTTTGCAAAGTGCTTTTATCACAATAATGTCCTGAGGAAAATAGGGTTATGTTCCATTACTACCATTTTGCAGATGGAGAAATCTAGACTGTGAATGATAAAACGACTTCCCTCTGGTCAAAAACCTAGTAAATGTCTAAGGCAAGATTGAAACCCAGGTTTCCTGACTTCAAGTTTAAAGCTCTTCATGTTGTAGCATTCTGCCTCTTAAAGAGAACTTGAGGATGACCCAGAAATTTCATCCCAGCATATCATAAATATTTTCTTTAAAATGGAAGTCAGAAGGAACTTGACATTAAATTCTGAAATGACATTTTCTAAATGATTGATTCTGTCTTAAGAGATAAGATATGGCTGGTTTCCAACATGGGAGAGGATTTAGAACTGTTTTTTTTGGGGGGTATAGTCTTTAACAAATTAAAACAAGGATCACAAATACCAAAATAGAAGAAAGGATAAAGATGAGAAGAAAACATTATGTGCAAACATAATAGTTTCAACTTGTCCTATTTTACATAGGGCACTGACTTTGAAAATGGGAAATAAATACAAATAAAGAAACTGATTTTATTTATTTACATTTCTTAAAGACTTAAAAATGATTTTGTTTATAACTTTTACTTTTACATCACCTCATTTCTCCAGCATATTCTTCTTTCCCTTTCAGAAAGCCATTCCTCATAATAAAAAAAAACAAAAAGAAGAAAAAAAAACCGACTGTGCAAAACTTGTAAACATATAAAATTTCTATTATATAGTGTGTTCTACACTTATTGTCTGGCCTTTCTTTCTGAGATTAAGGAAAGGGAGGTATATTCTCACATCTCTTTTTCAGAACCAACCTCGGTCATTATGATTTTATAACATTCAGTTTCAATCTTTTTGTTGCTTCTTTCCATTGTTGTAGTTATTGTGTATATTATTGCTGGTTCTCCTTTCTTTGCAGCTCTTTGTAGATATCTTTCTCTTCTTTTTCTGAATCTATCACATATATTGTTACTCATAGCACTGTATTAATTCATTACGTTCTTGTACCACAACTCACACATATTCTTCAATCAATTGGCATCAACTTTGTTTCCATATATTTATTACCATCAAAAAAAAGATGCTGCTATAAATGGTGTAAATGTGAGATTTACTTTTGTTTTTCTTTTCCTTATGGGATATGCCTAGTAATGAAATTTCTGTATCAAAGTACATAGATATTTTCATCACTTTCCTAATACAATAATAAGTTGCTTTTCAGAACAGTTAAAACAACAGATAACTCTACCAGTAAAACATTAGTGTGCCTCTCTTTCTACATCCCCTCCAACATGGACTATCCCTATTTTTAATAGTAGTGATTTTTAAAAACCAATTTACTGGGCATGAGGTGAATATTCAGAGTTGTTTTGATTTGCCTTAGCAGTTCTGCTTTTGAAGACTGTTCATTTAAATCCTTTGACCAGTTATTTACTTTGGCATGATTCTTTTTTTTTGGTCTTCAAGTATCTTTTAGTTGTCATTTTCACTTGTTTTCAACTCTTTGTGATCCCATTTGGGCAAAGATACTGGAATGGTTTGTCATTTCCTTCTCCATTGGCGGATGAGGAAAGTGAGGCAAATGGGATTAAATGACTTGTTCAGGATTACCTGCCTAGTAAGTATCTGAGGCCAGATTTGAACTCAGGAAGATGCCTTCTTGATTACAGGCTGGGCATTCTATTCATGGTGCCATCTACCTGTGCCTCTATAAATCTTTTTTTTAAACCCTTAAGTTCTGTGTATTGGCTCCTTGGTGGAAGAGTGATAAGGGTGGGCAATGGGGATCAAGTGACTTGCCCAGGGTCACACAGCTGGGAAGTGTCTGAGGCTGAATTTGAACCTAGGACCTCCTGACTCTAGGCTTGACTCTCAATCCACTGAGCTACCCAGCTGCCCCAACCCTCTATAAACCTTAATTGCCTATAAATCTTGACTAACAGAGATATTTGACACAAACATTTTTTTCTAATAACTTTTCCCCTTCACAGGCTAGTTGCATTTATTTGTTTATGCAAAAGTTTTTCATTTCATGTAATTGAAATGATTTGGTTAATCTTCTGTAATACTTTTATCCGTAGCTTAGTTAAAGATTCACCCCCTTGGCCAAGTACCTATTTTCTTAGAGACTTTTAACTGATACAAAATAGTTACCACAGTGAAAAAGCCCAGAAACTGCTTCAGTTCATAAACATGTTTTGTACTAAACAGAGAAACATGGCAGACAGGGGCACTGTTTGTATAAAGTATAAGCTCATTTGCAGAACATTATAGGAGTGTGATGGGAGATCATGAACAATATTTCTTCTCAAAAGATCAAAAGTCAGTGGAGAGGAAAATCAAGCTGAAGAAAACTTGGCATGAGACTCATCTACACTAGATCATCTCCTGTTATTTATAGGAAGGAGGACAAAAATACAAATGAAATGTAACAGATGTTCCTCCATTTCTTTAGGGGTTTATTCTCATTGTCAGTTATAGGGGAATTACCACATTTCATTTTCCTATAACCTTAGTTCCCCAGTTTTTGTATGTAAAAATGCAATTCTCACTTTAAAAATGATGTCAGTCATGGGACTTGACACAAATGCACAGAAAAGAAATCTATGCCAGAGACAATAATATTTGAAGGACATGTAGGAATTTATTTTTGACATATTTTTAAGAAGAGAGGTTTTCAAAGGTTGGAAAATATTCCAGATAAGCAATTTCTTTAACAATGACTAAGAATATGTAAACAATTAATGATCTTTATGCTTATTTTCTCACCTCCATAAAAGCTTTATCATAAGGGTCTACAAACATATTGAAGGCATCCTTGATGAAAATGGAATAGGGTGAGTAGGCAAGTTTTATCATCTCACAACTATCAAATTAACTAAAATAATGAAAGAACAAAATGACAAATGCTGAAGAGGATGTGGATAAAGGGGACACTAATATACTGTTGGTGGAACTGTTAATTGTGAACATTTTGGAGAACAATCTGGAATTATGCCCAGAGAGTTATGAAACCACTTATACCTTTTTTCTCAGAATTACCACTATTAGGTTTATTTCATATGGTGAACAGAGAAAAAGGAAAAGAACCTATAAGTTCTAAGATATCTATGGCAATTCTTTGTGGTGGCAAAGAACTAGAAATTGGAGTGATGCCCCTCAATTGGGGAATGGTTAAACAAATTGCAGAATATGATTAGGATGGAATACTGGTGTGGTAAGGAATGGCAAGCAGGTTAATTTTGGAAAAAATGAAAAGACCTTCATAAAATTATGAAGAATGAAATGAGCAGAGCCAAGAGGACATCATATATAGCAACTAGAAATATTATTTGAAGAATAACTTGTGGATATCCAACTCTAGAGAAAGACCTAAAAGAGATGCAATCAAGCAAGTTTTATAGATATGTAAATCTTTTTGTCTAATAATACCTTCTCTAATGAGGGGTTGGGAAGGAGGAAGGGAGATGCCTGGGAATTTTAATGCAATAAACAGACAAATACATAAATTCATTCATTCATTCATTCATTCATTCATTCATTCATTCATTCATTCATTNAAATACATAAATTCATTCATTCATTCATTCATTCATTCATTCATTCATTCATTCATTTGTTTGGTCATCCATCCATCCATTTATTTATTTATTTATTTGTTTGTTTGTTTGTTTAAGCCCTTACCTTCTGTCTTAGAGTCAATACTGTGTATTGGCTCCAAGGCAGAAGAGTAGTAAGGTTAGGCAATGGGGGTCAAGTGACTTGCCCAGGGTCACACAGCTGGGAAGTGTTTGAGGTCATATTTGAACCTAGGACCTCCTGTCTTTAGGCCTGGCTCTCAATCCACTGTGCTACCCAGTTGCCCCCCAAATACATAAATTTAAATAAAAAATAAGATCTTTTTTTCACAGAAGACTTCAATTCATTATCAAACAACTGACTGAGAAGTATGAAGATTTCCAGATCACCATGTGTCACTGACTTTCATTTTTTAAACCCTTACCTTTTATCTTAGAATCAATACTGTGTTGCAGTATTGATTCTAAAGAGGAAGGTAAGGGTTTGAAAAAATGAAGCAAACTAGGTGGTACAAAATGCAAAGGATAACTGATGGATAACTTAAGTACAGTGTTGAACTTGTAATCATGATAAAAGTTCTCAAAGAAGGTTATAATCTCTGATTAAATTCTCAAATTTGTCAAAGGCAAGGACTATCTTGTTTTTCATCTTTGTATTTCTGGCACCTACCATATCACCTTTCACCTGGTCAGTATTTAATGCATGTTTGCTGAATTGAATTAATTCTTTATCATATTATTTTTGATTGTGTTGTTTCTACATGTTCCTCAGAGTGGATATGAAATACAGGAAGTTTCCCTCTCTCCCCTCAAAAAAAGGTGTTGTGACTATAAAGAAATTAGACTTATTTTATGTCGACCCTATGGGAGTTGGTTTTACTAAGTAGTATGATGACATATTTTAGAATTTTTATATCAAAATAACATAATATCAAAAAGGAAAATAACTAACTAGATTGCATGTATGGCCTGAAACTCTTTAGGAATACATATTTTTGAGGCATTTCAACCCTCGGATAGAATTTTTTGAGTCAGAAAGGATCTTGGGGATCATCTAATCCTATTTTTGCAGATGGGGAAACTGAAGAAGAGTTGGGAACTGACTTCCTCAAGGCCATGCAAAAAACAAACCACAACTTTTTTTTTCCTTCCAGAGAAAGAACTAGAAATCAGTTATTCTCTTTCTTTTTGGTGTTCAATGAGCTTCTTCAGGCTATCTTCCCTGGTTCAATCTGTGTTCTGTGTTATTAAAGGTCAAATGGAAAGAGCACTGGCTTTGGAATTGAGTGATTCCAAAGGTTTGAATCCTGCCTTGGAATCAACAACAATGTGATGTAGACCAGGTCACAGCTTTCCTGGACCTCAATATGGAAAAGGAAAGGGTGATGGTGGACTAGATAAAAATTTAGAGGTAGGAGAAATGAGTGACTATGTATTTCAACCTCTTCATTTTATAGAGGAGGAAACCGAGATCTAGAGCATTTACACACTCAAAGATCTTGAAGGAACCTTCCAGTTTTAATTTAATCATCCTAAGAATGAATCTCTACTCTTTATGAATCTCTATCTCTAGACAATTTGGTGAATTAGCCCTTGTGGTAGTACTAGGAAAGGGAATTAGGCTTAAAACAGTTAAATAAGAAGCCAGCCACCTAACGTGGCATTGAGATAGTATTGCATCATTAGGTCCAGGTATGATTGGGCTTCCTTCCATTTCTATATGTGTTCTGAAGCTGAGGTGGCCGCCAGGAAGCCAGTCTGTAGCACCCAAAGCCCTCCAGTTTCCAGAAGGACTCACATGTTCTCTTCCTGTACAGATAAAGGAACAATTGTATCATGGGAGAACTTACTGGAAAATAATGCCCCGTCACCAGGAAGGAACAGGAACTCACTCTCAGGTCACCGTCTTCAGAGAGTGGTTAGGACTAAAAAAGACCTCAGAAAGGTCAGCTTGTCTGTCTCTGTGCACTTTGGACATTCTCCAGGGCCCCGAACACCATGATTAACACTTCTAGCTTTGAGGAGTTCTCTAGCCCAGTCAGCACTTCCTCTGGCAATCTGCGCCTGCCATCTAATCTTTCTCACAGTTGGTTATATAATTTTCCCAAGTACTTACCCTCAATTTTCATCTTTCCAGAGCAAAGACACTGTTCCTAGTGCCTTGACTGCTCTCTATTAACTGACCCTCCTCACTGAAGGATTAGTCATGTCTGTCATGGAGCTTCGAATCCTAATTCCACTTTCCAAAAGTATATATTCATTCTTCTTAGAATTTCATACCTAAGATTTCAGAGGGGCATATGGCTAATGATTTTCCTTGTGACATTATTTTTTAAAAACATTTTATTTGTTTGCTTCTTATATTAAAGTTCCCAGGTATTTTCCTCCCTTCCTTTCCTTCTCACATTATTTGAAAAAAATATATATATATATAAATGCCATGCTTGTTTCGACTTATCAGTTACTTCTCTAGAAGTAGACATTCACAGTTTTTCTTCAAACAATATTTCTATTGCTGTATATAATGTTCTCTTGTTTCTGATCATTTTATTCTTCATAATTTCATGTAGATCTTTCCTTTTTATTTTTTAATATTAATCTGATTTCCATTTCTTACCATATGGGATTTCTTACCAATGGGATCCTCTGGCCATACTTCTTTTAAAGCATGGGTTCTTAAATTGTTTTTGTGTCTTAAGTCCCTTTGACAATCTGGTAAAGCTTATGGATCCTTCTCAGAATGTTTGTTTGTCTATATTTATATTGTTTGTTGCCTATATTTATAATGGAATGTTCAAATTCAGTTAAAGGTGACTGAAAATGAAGATATAATTTCTTCTTATTCAAGTACTATATTCTGCCCAAAGATCCTAAGTTAAGAATCCCTGTGGATACAAGGCCTTTTTTCTTCTCCCTTCTCTTTTATTTTTCTACTTTATTCCTACTCTTCTCACTCTTTGCCCCCCAAATATTTTTTGCTTTGAAGAAAAGGCAAAGTGATATAGTAGAAAAGGTCCTGTATTTAACCTCAGAAAGTGTGTTTATATTTATTATCAGGGTAACCTTGGGCAAATCACATCCCTTTACTGGGTTCCACTTTTCTTAGGTATGAAGTTGAGGTCATTGGGCCTAGATGATCTTTAAGGCTTCTTCTAACTCTAAATAACATTAATTAATTAATTTGACGCAAGAGATGATTTTCAAAGGTTATAAGTTGTGCTGATCTCAGATATCTGTGCTCTAAATTGAGGTACTAAGTGTTGGCTTCCATAGAGGGTAGACTGAGCATGGGGCATATTCTAGGGTTAATATCATCATTGAACTCCCCCCCCCCCTCTCTCTTAAACTCTTACCTTCCACCTTAGAATCAATACCATGTATTGGTTCTAAGGCAGAAGAGTGGTAAGGGCTAGGCAATGGGAGTTAAGTGACTTGCCCAAGGTCATAAAACTAGGAAGTGTCTGAGACCAGATTTGAATCTAGGACCTCCTGTCTCTAAGCCTGGCTCTCAATCCACTGAGCCTACCAGCTGCTCCCACTGGGCTTTCTCTTGAAGGGATTCCCATTGAACATTTCTTTGGGTGGGGAACTTTCCCATTGGACCTACCTCTGAAGGGAACATCCCCATTGAACCTTCCCTTGTGGGGAGCATTGCCATGGAAGAAGAGAACGTGTACTGGGTCACCCTCTCCAAACAGGTACATTAATAGCATCTGCATGGTTAGTTTCCCAACCTGAAGCACACTCCCCAAACAAGTGTCTCGATTTTCAGATTTCTCTCACTGGGAGATAACCAGAACTGTGGGTTTGGGGAGAATCTCTTAGTGCTTGTCTTTTTTCCTGCAAATGTTATTTAGATACCTTCTTGCAAGGGCATGTGATGAGAAAAAAAAAAAAGGAAGTTTTGGGAAGAAATAAATTTGGCTGCTCCTTTAATAAATCACTTATTCCTCTAGCACCTGGCTTTAATATTTCATTATTTGACACAAGGAAGCTTTATTTAGTTCTTTTGAACTGGTTTTCTGTCTGTGTCAGAGGAAACTGGTAATCACAGAAGAGAGTTTTTAACCAGTGAACCTCAGTTTACCTCAGATTGAGTTTCAGGTTTTGGAGGGGCTCCTTTGTTTTGCCAGCACATCTCTTCCACCAGTTGGAGAAAGTGGGAGAAATCCAAAGCACAAGTGATGGATGGATGCAAATGATAACTTTGCTCAAAAATCTGAATGTTGGAAAGCTGGGTGGGGTGGGAAACAGGGGCACAGATGGCTGAGCTTTGAATGACTGCTACCCAGGCTTGTAATTTCCACGTGGTGGCGCTATTGAGACGTCTCAATTTTAGCTTTTAAATCAGTCTTGGGAGAGGAAGGAGAAAATAAACTACTCTTTTCAAATAATAAATATTTTTCTATCAGAGAAGCAAACTCTTTCCATGTATATGTGTATTGGAAATGTAAATAATTTTGGAGGAAAGTGTTATTTTAGAATATATTCTTATATAAAAGCACTAAAGATTTTAATTTTAACCAGATCTTTACTGATGTCCTCAAATAGAGTCACCTCCTGATTTCTGAATATCAGAGAGACAGGATGAGTTTTCTACACCCCCAATCAGCTTCCAGATTAAATGGGGAAATTTGCTTGTAGGAAATTTATTTGAAAACAATTAGTTCTCAGTCACCTAGAGAGAAAGAAAACTTGAATTCCCCCAATTCTCAGATATTTATTCATGCTTGTTCCTTTTAAAAACTTCAGTTGTGACAACTTGACAAGCTAATATTTTATATAAAAATATCTGTGTGTAAATTTTTGTGTATAAGTACATGCATTTATCTATCTATCTACTTAACATATGTACTTGTTCCAGATCTGGGAATTCATGAGGATACAGAACTCTTGATATTGAAGCTGCCTCCACTAATGGAGATTGACAGTTTGTCTGTTATACATAGTCTTTAGGAATGACCATTGGACACTGAAATATTAAATACATTAGTCTCATGGCCAATATGAATTAGAGTCAGGACACTATATGCTGTCTTCCATCAAAGGATTACTTTTGTACAATGTATTCTTCCCTATGCAAATTTTTTGGTGATGAGATTAAAAAATATACTTTTGATGAGTATGTGTAGCATATCTTTTTGTTGAAGGAAATAGTGCTGAAATAAGAACCCCACTATTTTATAAGCTTTTAATATTATAATAATGGTGTGTTTAGTTAGGGAAGGTCTTGGAGAAAGGGTCATACTACGGGGAGAGAGGTCATGGTTGGGACAACATCAGTGTATTTAACTCTTCATGGCAAGAATTTGGAAACTAAGATGGGCCTAGAAGATTCTGGTCCTCTGAGAGTGAGAGTTCCATTGTCTTTTCAATTCTGAGCCTATTTTGCAATTTAGTCACAGAAACAAATTGGAGTGAACAAAAATGAATTAAGATTCCTATGTTCATTCATTTTCTCTTAAAACCAGCTAATCAATCAACTAACATTTTAAAAATATCTCTGCAAGTCAGTAATATGCAAATGTAAAAGGTGAAACTGGTTTTTACTTTAACAAGCTCAAATTTGATCAAAGGACAATATGCACCTAGAGAGAAACAAAATGAATATGAGATAATTATGGAGGGGAATGTTCTCTTCTTAGATGATCTGAGATTTTATGTTGAGTTAAAAAGTATATTTGCTCCTGTTTGTTCTTTGGTTTACTCTAATAAAAATTTCTCTGTTGGATTTTTGAAAGAATACAGGATAATTTTTTAGGGGAAAGCATTTTTTTTCAGGGGGAAAGTTTTCACTAGCAGCTAGAAAGCTCAGGAAAGACTTCACACCTAAAGAAATTCTTTAGTTGAATTCAAAAGAGACAAGGATTCTAAGAGATAGAGATGAGTAAACAACTGTTAACTGATTTATCAACAAATACTTATTAATCACTTATTATATGGGAGCCTCTGCAAGCATGGGAGACACAAAAGTAAAGTGAAAACAGCCTTTGCCTCCAAAGAACTTACATATATAACTATATACATGATATGTGATAAAAAAGAAATGTTCAAGATACTTTCCAGCCTTGGATTTCTGTTCACTTGTTGTGGAAATGCATCAGTCCATTTTGGTACCTAAGACAAAAGGTCCTTAATTCTGGACATCCGTTCTAATGAACATATAGACTCTTTTCCCATGTATTTAGTTTTGCCAGTGTGGGAAGTTTGTACTCATTAGGATCCTTAAACAAAGAATATGATTGCTTTGAAGTTCAGCCAAACTACTCCTTGACCTATGTACCTATTAGTCTGTGCTAATGTAGAGAATACAAAAAAATCCAGAAAGTTCAGCTTTTGAAAGAGAGTTGACTTGGGGTTGAGAAAAGGACCTTACATTTAGCAATTAAAAATCTTTTCTATCCTTTGAGAGTAATTTCAGTAATGTTGCAGGGGCAGTTGCTATGCATATTGCAAGTATTTGAGAAATGAGTGCATGTAGGATATGAACAGTTTTTGGAATAAGAAATTTAAGTTAAATAACATTCAAATCACTATTGATTAGAGAAATGTAAATTAAAATACCCTTTGATACCATCTCACACTTATCAAATTGGCCAACATGATAGAAGGAAAACAACAAATGTTGGGGATGTGCAAAAATTGGGATACTAATGCACAGATGGTGAAGTTGTCAGCTGATCCAACCATTCTGGAAGAATAATTTGGAACTGTTCCCAAAGGTCTTTAAAACTGTGCCTGCCCTTTGACCAAGCAATAACACTACTAGGTCGGTGTCCTAAAGAGATAAAAGAAAAAGTAAAAGGACCTATATAAACAAAAATATTTATAGTAGCTCTTTTTGTGATGGCAAAGAATTGGAAATTTAAGGGATGACCATCAATTGAACAAGTTGTGGTATATAAATGTGATTGAATGCAATTGTGCTATAAGAAATGTTGAGTAGGATGGTTTCAGAAAAAAACAGGAAGACTTACATAACTGATGCAAAACAAAGTCAGCAGAACCAGAATAATATTGTGCATAGTAAAGAGTAACACTGTACAGTGATCAGCTGTAAATGACATAGCTATTCTGAGCAATAAAATGATCTAAGACAATTCTAAAGGACTTATGATGAACAATGCTATCTACCTCCAGAGAAAGAACTGATGGAGTCTAATTACAAATCTAAGTATCTTAAAAAGCTTTTCCTTACATTTTTTGGGGGGGAGTCCTGTGTTTTATTTTGAAATATGGCTAATTCAGAAATAGGTTTTGCATAATTTTATATGTTTAATATATACCGAATTGCTTGCTTTCTCAAGGAGGGAGTAAGAGAGGGTGGGGGGAATCTGGAACTAAATTTTTTAGAAAAATGAATGTTAAAACTGTTTTTCATATTATTAGGAAAAATAAAATAAAATAAGAGAGATAAAAATGATGTAGAGGGATTTCACGGCGTTGAATACTGGAGAGTATGGACGCATCTTAGATGGCCTTGATTTTCATGTAGGAGGTAGGGCATATTTGATAAACAGCAGAGCAGAATGGTGTTGGAGATTTGAAGAAACAGTAGAACATATAGAACAGTTGCTGATGGGAGTATATGAGAGAATCAATCAGGACAGAACTAACTGATTGCTATGTAAGCTATAAAAGCTCAGTTGAGATTAGAATCAGATAATTTAGTGTTTATCTCAGATCACATGAGTTTTTTGGGAAATGGCTGTTTTTCTGCATTTATCAATTTCTGTTAATAATGTCATCATTCTCTCAATTCCCAGGACTCACACAATCTTGCAGTTACCTTTGACTTCTCTCTCCTTTGCTGTCTATACCTCATTAATCACCAAACCCAGTTTGTCACACACCCTTTTGAGAGTCCTTAGCATGGGCATGTTCTAATTTAAATCCTGAGTCATTATCAAAGATGTCAGTCTGGAGAAAAGTGGGAGTGATGAAGGGGAAGTTACTTGGCACAATATAAAATCCAGGGATTTGAATAATGATCTAAAATAAGAGTTTTTAATCTAGAGTTTATGGACTCCTTAGTCCAAGGGTGGATTTCAGGGGAATCTGTGAACTTAGGGAGGAAAAAATGTTATCTCTTTATTTTCAATTACTTCTAACTGAAATTGAGCATTAACTTCAATTATAAAATGAAGGCAGTAAGCATGATTTTGATAAAGTCCACAGGCTTTTCCAAATTGCCAAAAGGATCCATGGCAGAAGAAGATTAAGAATCCTTTTTCACAAACAGAAGTTAGGGAAGAAAATGGGTTTCTGAAAGAGCCTTCAATGGTCATGGCAGGATGTAGTCAAAGGTAACTGCAACATTGTGTGAGTCCTGGGAATTGAAAGAATGATGACATTATTAACAGAAATTGGTAGATTCAGAAAAACAATCATTTTTCCTAAAATTCAAGGGTGATTTGAGATAAACACTAAATTATCTGAATCTAAGCTCGATTGAGCTTTCATAGCTTACAGAGCAATCAGTTAGTTCTGTCCTGATTGATTCACTCCTATATTCCCAACAGCAGCTGTTCTATATGTTCTAATGTTTCTTCAAATCTCCAACACCATTCTGCTCTGCTGTTTATCAAATATGCCCTACCTCCTCATGAAAATCAAGGCCATCTAAGACAGGATCCATAATCTCCCCTACTTCACACCCCCAAATCCTCCTCCATGGCATTGCCCATCTGAAGGTAGTTTCCATTCATACATTCCCTGATTGTGGAAGCCTCCAGGCTTTAAAAAGTTGGATTGAAGCTTGAATGGTGTTGATTTATCTTCACAATAGCTCTTGTTTTATTTTATTTCCATCTATCTATATGACATTAGGCAAATTACTTCATTTCCTTGCACCTCACTTTTCTCCTCTGTAAAATGAGGACGTTAGAGTAGATGAGCTTAAAGGTCTCTTTCTGCTCTGAATTTATAGTCCTGATTTCCTCAATGAGATGGAAATATTCTTGGTATTAAAGAGTTATAACTTTTTCTACTCTAATTGACTTCCATTCAGCATCAAGTACCCTTAATAAAAGTTGTAATCCAACATCTCATACTAGCATGGCAGTGACTTTTGGTTTTCTCAAAGGGTAAACTGGCAGAATACAAGCTTTGGCAGGTCCTACCAAGTTGGCAAATGTTGAGATATAAGCTGGGCACAGATTGTGTGCCTGTCATCTGGGGATGATCCTAGCTAAGTGTAGAGAATCTCATTACCAGAAAGTTGACCACCACCTAATGATATTTTTTTTGGCCATAGCAACTCAGAAAACTGTCTCCTAAAGTGTACAAAGATTCCAAGCTGCCTTGTTGGAAAGATCACCCATACAGAGTCTTATATTTTCTTTCTTTCTTTTTTTTAAACCCTTAACTTCTGTGTATTGGCTCCTTGGTGGAAGAGTGGTAAGGGTGGGCAATGGAGGTCAAGTGACTTGCCCAGGGTCACACAGCTGGGAAGTGTCTGAGGCTGGATTTGAACCTAGCACCTCCTGTCTTTAGGCCTGACTCTCAATCCACTGAGATACCCAGCTACCCAGAGTCTTATATTTTCTGTTTTGATGCCAAGCTGCTAAGAAGCTCCCAGAGCTCATGGAGGAAATGACATTTATTTATTAAATAGATTTACTAAAGTTGAGGCCAATTGCTTTGCACAGTTGTTCACAATATATTTTTCAGATCCCATGAAAGTACCCCATAGGTTATAAGTTGAAAACTCTGCTCTATGACTAACAAAAACAAAAAACGATTTGTTGAAAATTAGAAGGAAATTCACTGTTCATTACTAGAAAGATATAATGTATAGAAATTCAATTTCTGATTAAATGAAAAAAGTCAAGAGAATCATTTTACGTGACTGAAAAACCACAATCTAGGAGGCCTTGGAAAACCAAGTAGAATGATTAGTGCAATAACTTGAGTATTTACAAAATGTTTTCAGGAATATGGAAAATTAATGGTTATATACTATAGTATACAACTGCAGATACTGGTTATCTTAGATTGTTATCCCATAATAGTTTTTTTTAACCCTTAACTTCTGTGTATTGGCTCCTAGGTGGAAGAGTGGTAAGGGTGGGCAATGGGGGTCTTGACTTTCTCAGGGTCACATAGCTGGGAAGTGTCTGAGCCCGGATTTGAACCTAGGACCTCTGTCTCTAGGCCTGGCTTTCAATCCACTGAGCTACCCAGCTGCCACCATCATAATAGTTTTTTTTTTAAAAGCATCCCATATCTTCCGTCTTAGAATCAACACCATGCATTGGTTCCAAGGCAGAAGAGTGGCAAAGGCTAGACAAAGGGAGCTAAGTGACTTGTCCAGGGTCACAGGCTAGGAAGTGTCTGAGGCCATATTTGAACCCAGGACTTTCTGTCTTTGGCCGGATTCTTAATCCACTGAGCCACCTAACCTCCCACCAACTCCCAGCAAGGCTAGATTGCTAGAAGCACAGGCATCTGGCATGCTTATTGTTTACTGCCTTCCCCATATGTTTCCAAAACAGAGCCTTCTGCTCCAGTGCACCTACACCACCAGCATTCTTTTTGGAGGTCCTCCAATGCTCTTCCTCCTTAGCTCTGACTAAAATCCCACCTTCTACTAGAAGCCTTCCCCAGTCCCTCTCAATTCCTGTGCTTCCTCCTTCAAATTATTTACTGTTTATCACATCTATATCTATATCTATTTATATTTACATATAGATCTTGTATTGTATATATTTATTTGCATGTGGCCTCCTCCACTAGATTCCTTGACTGACCTTTGATTTTCTGGGCATCCCCAGAGTTGAGCATAGATAGTACCCGGCACAGGATAGGTACTTAAGAAAGGTTGATGGCTTCACCTTCCTTGGCCGTCCCATCTCTCTGTTCTCTATCAGCCTTTTTGCTTTGGGTCATGCCAGCCTTGGGTCAATGGCCAGGATTCCAATGAAGCTGAAATTTTGAATCTCTTGGGGTTTATTCCCAGAACCCAGAGGCAATAGGAAGCACAGCCAGGTACCTGTCTGGTCAACCGTGGCTTTGGCCTCTCCTCAAGAGAGTACAGTACATCCTGCACACCTTACCTTGCGCCAGCATGCAGTCGTCAGGCCCCTTTTGGTGAGAGTTCTGGAAGTTCCTCAAAGTGACCTTTTGTTGATCTGGGCCACGAGTCAAGTAGGCTTTCTTAGCATCCTTAGGAGAATTTGGTCCTAATAAAAAGAGGATTTGCTAGCAGTCGAGGTGTTAGTGAGCTTCAAAAATCACACCTCACCCTTGAATGGCATTTCCTTTAGCTTTCCACAAACTTTCCCCTTGAAAATAGATATTGTATATATTTAAATTTTTATTTATTTTTAATTATTCATAAGCATATATTTTTATGTAATAAGTGAAATATTATATATTACTTAATTAAATACATATTTTAAATTAGAAATATGGATATATCAAAATATATAAATATATAAAATACAGATTAGATATTTATTGGAACTTTGAGTTTCTCTTTTAGGGTATTCAGTGTCCTAGAATACAGTTGAAAGGGACCTTATGGAACATTTCATCTATTTCAAATTTCCCTAAAATTTGATTCCTTCTTTTTTTTTTATGATCCATAAGATAGAGAAGAGAGCCAGGCACATGATTGCCTTTTTACTTACTAGTGAAAAAATGGGTTTCAGAATGTCATTATATTCAGAGATATATCAGATATAAATCAGTTTGAGAGGTTGGTAAGGAGATATTTGGTGGTTATACCTCAGTTACTCAACCTACAGAGAGATTCAAATTTGTGAACCTCCCTGCCCTGGGCCAGCAGACACCACAGTCTTAGAGAGCAAGGATTTAAAATTGAGGCCCAGAAAAATAAATAAGGAATTTAGTCTGAGAAACTCAGTGGATTATGAAAAGGACCAGAAAAGGAAGACAGGTCTTAGGAATCCTTGCCTCTAGAAATGTTAGCCTTACCTGAGAGTAAAGTATCTTTTTCCATAGCTCATCCAGAATTTATTCAACAAGGAGTCGGCAAGAAGGGCACCATCTTCTTTTGACTGGTTGGTTTGAGCCTTATTTACAGAGGATGAACAGATTTAGAGCTAGAAAGGACCTCAGAAATCATTCAATCCAGCCCCCCTCAATTTTACAAGATGAGGAAACTGAGGCCCAGAAATATAATGGGGATTACTTAAGACCACATAGCTAGAAAGATCGCAGTTGGTATTTGGAATCCAGTTCCTTTGACTTCAGAGATTTCCTTATACTACGCCTGCAAGAGAGGATGATTCCAGGAGCAAATGATATATAATTTATATATATAATAAAACTATAAGTAGGACCCAGGGTTCAAGTCTGGATATTTTCATAAGATTCCACTAATTGATGGAGAGAATAATTACTTAGTACTCAGCTCTAGAGGGAAGAATTGGAGAGCACTTAGGAAAAGAATTTGTTCTCTAACTGTTTTCAAGAGAGAACACATAAAATACCAGGCTGTCTTTGTGGGAGAGAGGTCCCAGGACTCAGAGAAAGACTTTGGGAAAGAGTTAATATGTATGCTGCCTCAAGTGTATTTCTGATTTCTAGTTTGCTACAGTAAAGATTTGGGGCAATAATTCCTCACATGAAATTAGAGATCAATCGATCAGTAAACATCTAAACACTAGGCACTATGCTAAATGCTTGGGAATACAAAAAGAGGTAAGAGATGATTCCTGACCTCAAAGAGCTTACAATCTAATGAAAGAGACAACATACGAAGAAATATATACAAAGCAAGATACATACAAGATAAATAGGAAATAATAATTTAAAAATGGAAAGCACTAGAATTAAGAGGGATTAGGGAAGGTTTCCCTTAGAAGGCAGAGGGATTTTCTCTCTAGGTTGAGCTGAGATCTTATACTCCCAGTGGGAGAAATCATTATCTTTGTGTTTTATATGTTATATTCTATTCTGTAGAAATTCTTTGAGTTCTGGTTGTGTTTGGCTTGGATAAAAGGTTTTATTGCCTATTCAATATTTGCGATAGTCTTTGTTTAACTAACTTTAGGGAGGGAAGGGAATCCAGTCTTTGGACAGAGCATGGGGCACTCCTTTCCTATTAAAGGAGAGTGACCATGAGAAAAGTTTGAACCTAAAAATAATTTCCACTAGTCTTAATATTATTTAGGGTGGAGGCAGTTAGATGTAACTCTGGTCCAGTATCCTGTCCCTAAGGAGATCAGAGAGGGACAGACTTGTGGTCCCAATTTCCTGCTCTCCTGCAGGCAGGAATCAAGAGATGGGTGGAATTCCAGAGAGATATATTTACACCTCATTGTGAGCTGCATTTAAACAAGCACCTGTGGACATATACATAACCTACATTAATAAACCCTGCTCCCACACATGTACACAAACACACACATCTAACAATAGCTACTCAAGGGCAGAGATTTTGTCATTTTTTCCCCCTCTTTATAGCCCTTCACTCAAAGAAGTGCCCTCTACAGATTTTAAAAAAAAATTTAAGCCTTGAAATCTCCAATAGTAGCTCTTTTTATGCATTTTAGCTGTGCAAAGGTATTATTACATGGGTAAGATATTAATTAGCTAGCTAACATATTAGAGGAAGATTAGTTTATTTTATTATACCATTATTACTCTGTCAATAATAATAATGATAATAAAATAGCTGGCATTTATGTAGTACTTTGAGCACTAAACTCATTTGCCCAGATTAATCATTTGATTCTACCAAGGCCTCTGTGAGGAGGAGACTAAAAATATTTTTATTATTTTATAGATGGGGAAACTGAGAAGCCAAGGGTTTTTGAATCTCACATAATGTGAGAAAACAGCCTGCACCACCCTGAGGAAATGAGAAAAGGAAGAAGTAAATTTAGTGGGAAAGTGGATCTAGAGCTTGGAGTACTCAAGTAGAGGGCCATCCATAGTTGGGCAGCCTGAGGATTTCTTAAGGAAGACCTATATGAAAGAGTGAAGGGTCCTAAATACACATTTGTCTAGGTCCCAGGATTCCCTAGAATTGGCCATATTGCTCCTCATCAAACCCAACTTCAAAGGGTGATTTGATCCTCACAATAACCTCTGAGGTAAATGAAATGATTATCCTCCTCATTTTACAGATGAGCAGATAGAAAGATTCAGTGATGTGCCCAGGATCATATAGCTAATATCCGAGAAAAGTGTAAAATGATTAAGCAAGGAGGATTGGGGAGATACAAAAGAGGGGTTATTTGAGGCGGCTAATATTGTACTATTTGCATTTTTATAATACAAGTCTACCAGAAATGATTCTATTTAATTTATCAGTGAATCTATATTCAAGCCATTTATAGCTTGGAAAGTGGGATGTCCAAACATAGAATGTTTCAGATGAAAGGGATTTTAGCCATTGAAGAGTTCAGAAAGGATGAGCAATGTGCCCATTCTAGGTCCAAAGCTAGTCAGTGGCGGAGCTCCAGAGCAGTCAGGGTCCTGTGGTTCCCAGACTAGGATTCTTTCTATCACACCACACTTTCCTTTTATAGACACAGTTTTATTATTCTTTGTGATGAATAAATATAGCCTATTCCTCAAATAACCCTTCTTTTGTTTCTCTGCATTCTCCCTTCTTACCCATTTTACACTTTTTTTCATCCTTTAGGAAAGAAGGTTCTTGCAAATTTTACCTTCCCCTGTGCCTCCCTTCAAGAGAACCTATATATTATGTAGAGTGGATGTGCTTCCTCCCCCCTTTTTATAGCTGCCCTCAAGCAATCTCTGCCTCCCATAATTTCAAATAGAAATAGAGCACGTTTGAGCAAGCTCACAGTTGAAGACAGAGGGTGGGAGTAGGAATAAATTGATGAGAAGAAAGTCAAGATTGGAAGATTTAGGCAGTACTGGGGAGAGGAGAGACATCAGACATATGATTGAGCTGAATAAAGCAGAAACGAGGAAGGAGTAGAGCCCATTGTCTTCTAGTACCCCACCCTTATTTTTAGTGAAAGGATATTTATTACCTTGGATAAGGCGTTTTAGCTTTATGAGGCTCCATTTGGTTATTGTTGTCCATTTGTTTCAGGCCTGTCCAACTCTTTATGGCACCCTTTGGAGTTTTCTTATAAAGATACTGAAGTAGTTTGCCATTTCCATGTCCAGCTCATTTTACACATGGAAAAAATGGAGGCAGACAAAATTAAGTGACTTGTCCAGGGTCACATAGCTAATAAGTGTCTGAGGCCACATTTGAACTCAGGAAGATGAGTCTTGTTGATTCCTAGTCCAGTGCTCTATCCACTGTGCTACCTAGCTGCCTGGCTTTTCATTTGCTCATTTGCAAAGTGGGTGGATTGGACTATACAACCTCTAGGGTCCCTTCCAGTTCTAAATGTATGATTCTCAGATCCTAGGAACTAAAGCTATTAGGAAGTATTATGCATAAAGATCATGTCTGCTTGGGAGGAGAATAGGTTCCATATAGCTACTCTAAAGTCAGGATTGACACTCAAAAATCATTTTGATATGAGTATATTTGAGCTGACTCAGTTGACACACTCAATTGACAAGTATGTCTTGTTGATAGCTTCCAAAGACCAGAAACAGTGGTCCTATCATTCATGTGTTGTAATATAGCATTAACAAAATCTTCAAGATTTTGGTCCTGATCCAAGACTGATTTACATTAGGAAAAAGAGGAAATTGATGAGTTCTGTATAACTCTGTGGACAAGAACCTTCTTCTATTGCTCTGCAAATTGATATTAACAGAGTTTTAGTTAGAGCAGTGCGGTAATGATTCTGCCCACTATAATTAGCTTAAGAGTAAAGTAACTGATTGATGAATTTATTTGACCAACAACCATTTAGTAAGCACATGCCATGTGTGCAACATCTAGTGATTTATAGAGATAACTAAGGCATAATTCCTACCCTCATGAAGCTTTTTGCCTAGTAGGGAAGATATAACACGTACACAAATGTGCAGTAACTATAATGCAGAAGTAAGACTAAAAAATCATAGGGGAGACTGAAATCTAAAGAAGGAAAAATCATTTGTGGTATTGGGCCATGTTGGGAAGGGGAAAGGATGGAGTGGTATGGTACAGGGAAAGGCTTCAAGAAGGAGATGGCATTAGGCTTAAGACAGGAATGATTTTACCTAGTGGATCTGAGCTGATTCTAGGTGTAGGGAATGGTAGATTCAAGTTACAGAGAGTTAGTTCTGGTGTTTGATAATGTGTATTAAGTGGATTGATGTCCTGAAAAATGGCCCAAGATGAGGGAATGTGCTGGAGCCAGTCCTAACTCAGTAACCAATTGTTAAATTTTCATTGTGAATTTTAATAGCCTGTAAATTGGCAAAAGCTGCAAACCAGGGCTTATTTATTATTTTGTTGATTGTCTAGTCCAGAGATATCAAACATTCCCAGTCCAGTCCAACCAGATTAAAATGTAATTGAGAAGTATTTAGTGAAGTACAGAGAAACACAGCAGAACGTAGATATTGCTAATATGTGGTTTTCTAAGTCAACATGCAGCCTGTAGGGATCCTTAGATATTGTTTAGTGGTTCCATTTTTATTTGAATCTGACAAAACTGATCTAGACTTAAGAAAATTTTAATAACACAGATTAAACTTAAAAGCGTGTCCTGTGTATAGTTTTTCCTTCAGAAAACTAATTTATCAGCACATCCCTGCTTGTACTTATAGATCTGGAGCCCAAGGGACTTCAGAACCCATCTAGTCCAATCCTTTTTATTTATAGATAAGATCAGAACAGAGAGACCCTGGAAGTTTAAGACTTGCCCAAAGTCTGATTTTGTATGCAGGGCCTGGAGTCAGGAAGACTCAGATATTTAATAGCTATGGGACCTTGGGCAAGTCATTTGACCCTATTTGCCTCAGTTTCACTATCTGTAAAATGAGCTGGAGAAGTAAATGACAAACCACTCCAGTATCTTTGCCAAGAAACCCCCAAATAGGGTCACAGAGAGTAAGGCATGTCTAGAATAACTTAAGAAAATCATTCTAGTAGTAAACATTTGTCTCTAGATTTGAACCTTGTCACTAATTTTTATTTCTACTATACTATGCTGAAAGAGAGTTCTATTCCACATTTTGCTATCTTAGGTCTATGCTTAGGTGCTAAAATGGCAATGATCAGGGACCCTCTAGAGCTTGGCTTTGTGCCCCGAGGAGCACTTTTCTTGCATGAAAAAAGAGTCCACCACACCTTGACCTGGGGGATCCCCATGATGCTTGACATTTGAGCCAAAGCCCAGAGACTTTTTGGGATGGGATTTCCAAGAGGAGGGTCTTCAATTCCCAAAGCTCACAAATCCATCTGAGGACTGTGGAGATGAGAAAGGAGCTGGTTCTTCTTATCTTCCCCATCCTGGCCCCACCAATCTACAAGTTTAATGTTTCCCACACTGTACTCCCAGGAGCCTGGTGTTTATTCCACTCAATGTAAACATGGGTTTGGTGAGAACTTTCTGATGCCAGTAGTAGTCTTGTGGAAATATTAACTATGAAATTATGTATATTATGACATAAATAACCATCAGTTGTCAGATCAGACTAGAATAATCCTCCAATTGTCATGTAAACCCACACCTCCATTTCCCCCCCCCACTATTAAGAGAGAATAAAATTAATTTGGAATGTTTGAGGAAATGAGTAGAATTCATTATCATCGTCTCTTCATCTCTTTGCTGGAAATAATCTAGTAAACAAAGATTAGACCAAACCCCACGTATGTATATACAATCTTGAAAACGAAGCTATAGCAACATTTACACATTGCACCAAGTATTGAAGTCAAAGGCTTGTAATAATATAATTTCCCAGCAAGAGCAGACAGCAGACTTCTGTTGACCTGAGTCTCTCAAATAGGCTTCTGTGGCTTAGCCACAGGAAACCATCAGAGAGGTTAAAGACTTAATTTTTCTCATTGGTAAATCATGATAAAAACCTGTCAGTATGCAGTTACTAACCACTTCTCTCTTGTAATATCTCATTTTCTGTGATCTCCCCAACCATTATCATGCCTCTTATTATGAAGGTGTCCCTTGGGGTTGCCATTGTCTTTGTTTTCATTATGCCCTGATCCTTGATATTCAATTCCCCAAATTCTCTTTAAGCAAGTAGAATGAGATGTGGACTCTGGGGACTTGGCACCTTCTTCTGGCTTAATGGCAGAGCCATGACCTGGCTTCCTTTCCTGGGCACCTGAGAAAAGGTTTTCCAAACTATGATTTCCTCCCTTCTCCTCTACCCTCAAATTTTTATTTTCAAATGACCTCCACCCTGCAGAAAGGAAAAGAAATTCAGAAAGTTCATTTGGACTTCCAGCTGATGGGCTTATCTTACAGGCTGGCTGTACAAGTTATTTTCAGATTTCAAATAGACAACAACATCTCTCAGAGGAACCAGCAAGACATAACAAGGCGGCCAGTGGGTAGGGAACAAGAGATTGACAGATAGAGTCTTTGAAGAAGTTAGAATGATTCTTTCATTCTGCAATAGTTTTATGTACTTGGGGACAAACAAACAGCAGGAAGAACAGTGTTTTCCTTATTTACTAGTTTCGAGTTTGTGGCAGACCACTAAATGTTTGGATACCGAACATTCTAAAATCTCAGGAAATGGGGTCACACAGGACCATCCCCTCCCTGATCAGTTCCTAAATGGCAGTGTGGAGGGGAAGCATCTCTCTGCAGTATCTAAGATTTTTAAGTAGCAGCTGTACAAGTAAAAGGGTGGGGTAGGCTTGTTGGGCAGTGTGGGGGCAGCCAAAAAGATGCTTCAGTTTGGATTCAGAGATGTGGCTTAAAAGCCTGGCTTTGCTGCTTCCTACCTGAGTGACCTTAGGCAAATCACTTCAGCAGCTGGACCTCAGTTTTCTCCATTGTAAAATGAGAAATGTTGGACTAAATGATCTTCTAATTCCACTTTTATGATTCTGTGTCTTTGGGTCTCAGGGATTTCCTACCTATGTGACACCCTCAGGCAAGTCATTTAATATCCTTTGCCCAGCCCTTACTGTTCTTCTGCCTTGTGACCTATATACAGTATTGATTCTAAGATGGAAGGTAAGGGTTTAAAAAAAATCAAAACCCTTTCTAGATAAAGAGAGTACTGGGTTTGGAGTTAGAGGGTCCTGGGTTCAAATATAGCCTCAGACACTTACAAGTTATATGATCCTGGACAAATGACTTAATCTCTTTCTGCCTCAATTTTCTTAAATTTAAAATGGAGATAACCTACTTCTCAAAATTATTGTGTGGATCACATGAGATAATATTTGTAAAATTCTTGGCACTACTTATTCTCTTCTTCTCCTCACAGTGATAGTCAGGGAATATATTTTCCTTGTTCAGCACAACTCTTCTCTCTCCTTGAGATTTTATGGCTATATATCAGTGATTTATGAAGGGGAGTCAATAAGTAAGGCAAATTTTCATTTTCATCAGTGTTATTTCTTGACATGATATGCCTCCTGCCCCCATGATTATGTCAGAATGAGCAAGATTCTTGGTTTTTACAACATAAAGTTGGCTGTATTTTGATCTGTATTTCTGAAACCAAGTATTTTGAAGTCATATTCACATTCACCTGACTCGTCCATTCCTCTTCATGTACTCTCATGAGATGTCTGAGTCTTAGGGATATTCTTAGATCCTGCTCCAGGAAAATGTCATCACAGAATCAGTAGACTTAAGAGGGCTTCTGTGGGAAGTTTGCTTCAATTACTGCCTTTAAAGTTAAATAGGCAACATGTCCTAGTGGATAGCATATTGAACTTGTGGTACGGAAACCTTGGTTTTGAATACTGCTTCTTGATCTGCCTCAATATTTATCTGTTAAGTCATATGTGGAGGTGCATTCAAAGCAGTGATCTCTCACACCAGAAGTTTCTCATGATAAATGAATCAGAGACACTTCCAGAGGTATTTGATCTTTTAAAAATGTATTTAAAATTTTTTTAAAATATTGACAGCATTTTAAATAATTGTTTTCTGACATTTTGCTATCCGTGATCTCTCCCTATCTCCCACCCCTTCCCTTCCCCAACATGGCAGGTAATATGATATAGGTTGTACATATGTTATCATACAATACATATTTCCATATCCATCAAATTGTGAAAGAAGATACATATTGTGTATACTAGGGAAAATTTCATGGAGGAAGTATTTGATCTTTAAAGCTTAAATTTGCAACGTGTCATTGGGGTAATAAGTATTTTCCCCTTATGTGGCATTAGGATTAGGAAACTCAAACTATGTTATATCAGGTTTTGCTAATCATTAGTTTGCTGAAACAGAACTCCATGCTCTTATTTTTGAGGGGGTTGGAGTGGTAAAAAGGCAGATTCTGGACCTGTGATTGTATAGGGAACCCCTGGTATATATAGAGGTTCTATTCATCAACAGAACCTGGCAATCCTTTGGTAATTTAGTCTTGGAGAGTTTCCTATGGACACTAGGAGGCTCATGGTCTTGCATTGTTTTGGTCTCACAAAGGTAGGGCTTGGATTCCAAAGATGGAACTCAATCCACTCTGTGACGCTACAACCAAAGAGCCTTAGATCTATTGGTGAGTTATGGGGTGTTTACCCCAATTATATGAAGGCTTCTCCCAGCAGAATGGAAGGATGAGAACAATTTGTTCCAATGGCATGAAGGAGGCTGAAGCAGGCAAAGTGGAACTCTTAGAGTTTGGTCAGACATTGAAGATGCCAAGGTCATCCACTGTGTCTTGCTCCATCACCATATCCCAAGACTTTTGTCTTGCCAGTGGATTTTAATGATTCTGGAAGAAAGAGTAAGGCTGATGACTTTGTTCAATTCTGCCTTAAATCCAATTCATGAACAAATCAAGATATCATCCCATGATGTCCATGATTCTCTTCAAAAAGAAGGAAGAATCAAGATCATAGAGCAGTATCATATCATCAGTCAAAGACCCAGAGCTGGAGGGGACCTTAGGAAGCCATCTAGTCCAACAACTCAACTCTCTCATTTTATAAAGAGAAGACTGAAGCCTAGGTTGGCCAAGTGGTTTGCCTACTGGCAAAGATGAAATAAGGAAGAGAGCCTGAATTTGAATCAAATCCAGGCTCTCGGTCTTCAGAACCAGTACCCTTTCTATGGAACCATTCTGGGAATAATCTATTAAGATTTTTCAGTTTCAGAAAACAAATGATAACAAATATCCTGCCAAGATACAATAGTATTTTTTGTTTTATGTCTCATTTGAGTAGAATTTCATTTAATATGCAACTTGGGTTTTCTGGGTACCAAATTCAATGCCATTCTAGACTTGACTTACACAACAGATGAGAACATCGGTGTGGTATTGTGGAGAGATCCCTGGGCTCAATATCAAGAGGCAGGGATTCTGCTAGCAAGTGTACCTTCACTATTCTGGGCCTCAGTTTCCTTATCTGTAAGAAGATTCAGACCAGGCACTTTTTAGCTGCCTCCCTGCACACAAATTCTATAACTTACAATGCTACCTCATCGCGACGGTTTTTTTCTCAAGCTTTTTCAGTGGAATGACACCCAAAAGATATTTTTACAAAACCCAACAACTTATTCTCTGTTTCCAGTGTTGTCCCTAAATTCCAGGGCATGAGTTAAAAAAGGTTTAAGTGCAGGTAATTACCAGTCTGTGTCTGTATTACAAGCACATAGAGCCATTGCTATTTTGGTGTGTAATTATTAGAAGGTCCATGTGACCCACCATGTCAATTAGTCAAGTATGAAATTGCTTGATCCTGAAAGAGAAAAATAAGGCTAAGAATAGCACCTAATGCAGCCCCTCATGGTATTTTTTTCTCCCTAAGAAAGAAATGAGCAAGATATAGCATGTGAAACCCAGAGCAAAAACCTTTGAAGTCTGGGATTGACTCAAAGGGAATCCACACCCCATAGGGCTCCCTCTGAAGTGAGCTTTGAGATAGATGGGTGGAGGTGGCAGGAGTTGGGGAGAGGGAGTTGAGTTTGTGGGATATTTATCACCCAAAATGTCTTTGTCAGATTTATATTCATGCTATGAGAAACATCACTATCCAAAATGACTGGTCTTAGGATTTTTGTTGGGTCACCCATACATTTATTTAGGATTCTGTAGTCAAACATAGCCACTCAAGCTATGGTAATTTGAACATTTCACTAAAGTTTCTTTGTTGGGGATGGGGGATGGTTGGAAAGGTTACTGGTAGTTTCTTATCAAGAATCTTGGTCTTTGGTAAGGAAGAAAGGAGATTAGTGCTGCCTGGGTGGAATCTAAGAGTGGATCTTGGAATCAGGAGAATGTTAATGTCCTACTCTTAATACATGCCAATGATGTGGTCATGTGCCCATCACTTAACCTGTCAGTGCCGTAGGTAATTTTCTAAGACTAAGATTCAGGTTAGTTGCCAATTTGTATTTGTGAAAGAAATTTCTGTGCCAAGAATTTCTCACACAAATGAAATCACACATATTCAAAAATTATGCTCATCCATGGGAATTAGAGGAGAAAACAGGTCAAATGGATTGTCTCTTGCGCCTCAAGATAAAAGGATGCTTCACTGTAGAAAACTTTGCTAAAGATGGAGCCTTCCAGATTTGTATTTGATTCTGGTAGGAATAGAGAAAAACTTCACTGGAAAAAAATTGAGAAAAGAAAGGGAAGATATAATTTGGCCAGCAATCTCTATTTGTGTTGTGGGACTGCCCCATGAGGCAATTGAACAGTGAAGGAAGGGCAGGCTGGCAAAATGGAAATAGCACCATATTTGGAGTCAGAGGACTTTGGTTTGGTTTAAATTTATGCTTTGACATTTACTATTTGAGTTACCCTCTCTGGACCTTAGTTTCCTTAGCTGTAAAAAGAGAGAGTTGTATTCCACAAACTTTAACACCGCTTCTTCTTCAAAAATCTATGATCAAGTTGCCTTTGGAGGGTAACTTCCCTAACCTTTTCTGAACACCAGACTTTCACCTCTGGATTCCCTGATGGTCTTGACAATCAAGAAAATGAATCTGCTCTGCCTTGGGGTAGGAGTCCAATCCTGTCTGTTTGAGTAAATAGCTTTCTAACCTCTGCTCACTTTTGCATCTTAACTGATTATCCTTCTTCAGCAGCCTCAGGCAAATTGGACTTCTTGAGGCCACAGAAGCTTCTTTTGATTATTACCAATTGTGCTTTTTCTGAAAGTTCTTTGAAGTAATAACCTTATATCTAAAAACCCACCCTACCTTGGGTATTCCAACTACATTTCCTCTGATTTTGATTTTACAACCCAGACCAAGGAACCCCAGTAGGGTAAATGACCAATGCCAAAAGGAAAAGTGATTGAGACTTCTTGTATGTCAAAGGGCTGCCTCACAAGAAGGGAGGAACATCTAAAGAAGAGGGCATAGGTCAGTCTTTGCAGCCATTTGTATAAAACACACACCTGAACAGGAGAAACACTCTGTCCCTGCCCATCCAGTGAAATGATTTTCTTTATAAATTACTAGAAGATCTTATGAAGCAGCTCCTTCCATTTGACTAGCTCTGTTTGTTAGAGATTTCCCCTTTATAGTGAACTAAAACCTGTTTCCCTATAGCTTGCCTCTACTGGTTTTGTTGATTCTAACTTCTATGGGTAAATAGAGAGAATGTGATTCTTCCCCTAGTATATTTAATTTCTCTGTCTCTGTCTCTGTCTCTGTCTCTGTCTCTGTCTCTGTCTCTGTCTCTGTCTGTCACTCTCTCTCTCTCTCTCTTTCTGCCCCTTTCCCTCTTTCTCTCTCTCTGCTTCATGTCCTCTGCAAATTTGTTAAGCATGCCAAACTATTTCTCTATGTAATTCAATGATAAACATGGAGAACAGAACAGAACTCTGAGGAACACTACTGGAAATCTCCTTTGAGGCTGACGTCAATCTATAAATCATGACTCTTTGGATTTGTTAATTCAACCAGTTCCAAATCCACCTAATTGTGAACTCATCTATTCCACATCTCTCTATTTTGTCCCCAAAGATAGTAGTATTAGGTCTATCCAAGAACAGTGTCCTTGGATGTTATACAATAATCCTTTGACTAATCATAAGGAATATCATCTGAATCTTTGTAGTGGGATTCTGATTTAGTTTTTGTGTGATATAGACAGAAAAACAAAAGGATAAATCCCTGGGTCTGGTATACATACTTTTTCATATATATATATACATACATATAAATATATATATGAATACATATATATTATGTGAATGTCTATATGTCTCCAGAGAATATAAGGAGCTTTTAGGATATATGTGGGATGACAAGTGGCTCATGTAAGTTAATATGGAAAAAACATAAAATAATGGGAACTAGGTCAAAGATGGCAAAAAGGATTAAGTTCTAACTGGAGACAGACTTTAAGACACTGAATGGAAAAGGATCTGGCAGCACTATTGGCAACACCCTGAAAGCCTCAGCTCCATGTCTGGCAGTAATTAAGGGAGCGAACGGGATACTGTGATGCATCAGCAGAGGAACAGACTGCAAATGGAAAGGCTCTGGGATAGGCTGCTTGTCAGCCTGGAAGCTTTTCCAGAGAAGGGATGGGATTGCAGGAAGCAATCATTGTTGTTAGAAGGAGCAAGAATTGGAATAATCATAACCCACTGCATTGTTGGTGGCCAGGTGATTGACTAAGAGAATGGTCAACAAAAGGCAGGCTGGTCAGTGTAGCATTTGGTGAAATGAGGGAGGTGGCCACCCAGTGTGCCTACCCAAAGAGAGCCAATAAATCCAAGATGGGCCTTCCCTGCCCATTAAAGAGCCATCTAAGACTTCTCTATGACCTTGTGCTACAGTTAGCACCCTTATGAATCATGCTGCCCATGAGTCATCCTCTCCCTGATGTTAGACACCAGGGTGGATTAGGTGACAGTGTGCCTGTCGAGGTGTCCTGCCTGCCTTGGGCATAGGGAGAAAGTAGAACCATCTGGGACTATTGGACTGGACCAAAAAACCTTCACCACCTCTGAGTGTCCATTTGTTCAAAGATTTTTGACCCAAGAGAAGAAATAAAAGATAGCAATGATAGCAAAGGGACTCTCTAGGCTGTCATTCATACATGGGGAAGTTTAGGTTTGTCTTTGGTAGAAAATAAGATCTTGAAGGAGGTATATATATATGAACCAAATATGTGGAGATGTTAAAATCTTTACTGTATTTGAGAGAACATCTAGGACCAAAGAAATCAGACATTTGGTTGGATTGTCAGAAAACCTAAGATCTTGTTTCTTTCGTTGTCATTCTGATATTTTGATAATAATGACAGACATTTATATAATACTTTGAGGTTTTAAAAATATTTATTTATATTTAAACAATTACTTTCTATTTTGGCAACAACTCTAAGACAGAATGGAAAGTGCTAGACAAATAGGGTTAAGTGACTTGCCCAAGGTCACATAGCTAGGAAGTGTCTGAGGCCAGATTTGAACCCAGGTCCTCCCATCTCTAGGCCAGTTACCCCATCCATTGTGCCACCTAGCTGCCCCTAATGCCTCAAATTGTATACAATGCTTTGTATGCCTTATTTAATTTTGTTCTTATAATAATCTTCTGAAACAAATCCTCTAGGTGTTATTATCCCCATTTTATAGATAAGGTAACTCTAGGTTAAGGGCTATGATTAAGTGACTTGCCCAAGACAGTTAGCTAGAAAGAGGGGAGATTTGAAACAAGATCTGCTTCTGAGACCAGATCCAGCTCACTTTCCACTGTATCATACCCCATCTTTTGTTTTAGGTTTAAGTACCTAAATCAGAATCTTGCCATCTTGCCATCTGGTAGTTGTGGCGGCTAATAAAGCAAGGCTATTAATCCATATAGTCATAATCCATATAGTCATTTTAAAATTGGTCCCCATTTATGTGGGCCATAGATGGAATCAGCCTCCAGAGTAAGAATCACCCATGTTCAGTTTGTTTTGTAGCAGGCTATATCCAGGGGGTTGCTTAGTAAGAACTTTGGGACAATGTGGATTTGGACAGATTTCTATGAAGGATCACTGAAGTTGGAACGTGTCAGAGCAAAGAAGCACCTTTACTAGGAAACCTAAACTTGTTCACATCTCCTTTCTGGTTTAAGGGATGGATCACATATAGAGGTTCTCTGCAAGTCATTGGGAGCAGGCTTGAGTCAGAATGTGAGCTCCACTGACATGTGGTCCATGGACATTAAAACAAAGGATGGAGGGACTGAGGTATGGTCTAAACCCCAAAAGGCTGAGTGAAATAACTCATTGGGGGCACTAAGACAGCAAATTGATCTTAACTTCTGCTCCTTAAAGGTGCTTAGGCACTGAACGACATGTTTCATTTGACATCTACTAATAGTTCTAGCTCAGTGATGGGCAAACTATTCCCCATGGGCCAGATCCAGCCTGTAGTTTGCTCATCACTGCCTTAAGCAATTCCCTAATCACTACATCTGACGTCCGGTCAGGCAATGGAACCTGTATTCGATGCTGATCATATTTTCGCTTGGGGGATTAAAAAAAAAAAAGGTAAGAAACCACCAGTTTATTGAATGAAAAATCCAACAGCAACTCCCCACTACCCACGGCCCAACCAGGAGAGCAGCTGAGCCCAGGCAAGGTACTTTGGACAGCAGGACTGAGTAACAGGACCCTGGGGCACAGGAGCCTGGATCTGGCCCGGGAGGAATAGTTAGTTTGCCCATCACTCTTCTAGCTCAATACTTTGAAAACTAAATTTTCCTCAAGGAAGATCTTCCTTTCCCTTTAACTTCTCTTTCACTGATGGTACCACTTTTCCAGGAACCCAGGTTTGAACTCTTACCGTATCATCTTTGAGACTTTCCTCTCCCTCACTGCACACATCCAATTGGTTGCTCACCCTACCACTGGACAGTGGAGAGAGCACCAAGTCTGGAGTCAGAAAGACTTACCTTCCTGAGTTCATTATTTGGCCTCAGACATTTATTAGCTGTGATACCCTGGGCAAGTCACTTAACCTTCACTTTTTCCTTAGTTTCCTCATCTGTAAAATGAACTAGAGAAGGAAAATGGTAAACCACTCCAGGATCTTCCCCAATAAACCCCCCCAAAAGATCATAAAGAGCCAGACACAACTGAACAACTAAACCACAAAGGTATCTCTAGCAACATCTCTGACCTTTTAAAATATTTCTTAGTCATCTCCAATCCTTACAGAAGCAGACTGAGTAGATATGATTTTGAAAGAAATGGGAAATACAGTGACCAGCTATTGGTTGAGCCACTCACCTGGCATTTGCCATAGGCTATATTTTATTATGTGCTATCTTTTCAAGTGTCTGTTTCTTAACTTAATGAGACTGAGAGAAGGAACCATATCTCTTACTTTCTTTGGGTCCTCCTTTAGTTGCCTTTGATCGCTCTTCAATTACTTCCCTGTGTCCTGGTCCTTTTTTCCCTGTGCCAGGCATATATACCTACATGGGCATTATTGAGGGAACTAAGCATCCATAGAGCAAGTAGGCATTAGGATTGGCTCCTGCTGCTTCAGGCTTCCCAGCTATAGTTATTTGATTCTATTCTCTGGTTCTCAGGGAAGCTGTAAGGTCCTGAAAGGCAGAGGGAGTCTTCTTTCCATACCTGCTCAATAACAGTTCAATGAAACATTATAAAGGTTCTGCAGTACCAAGGGTGGCATTCTCAAGCAAATGGGTATGCACAGAGAATGAGGCCAAGGCCACAGGACACCAGCAATTGCAACTATAGCATATTCTGAAGAGGATTAATGTACCTTACAGATTAGGCAACTCAGGTTGGCTAGAGGAGAGGTATCGCTTCTGATTTTTCATAAAGGAATGTTAGAACAGACTGCTTCCCTCCAGAGCACTTACCTGTGTATTCCTTTAGTAGCCAAGTATTTTATTGTCTTAAAAAACACATGTTTTTCCCCTTGCTAGTTAACTATCTCATATGGTTAGGGGTAGGAGATAAAAGGAATTGAAGCCCAAGAAGCAGGAGGAGGCAGACCTTGCTGATTTCAGTCACTCAATAAACATTTATTAATCACCACCCGTGTTCCAGGTACTGTGATCCAGGTACTGATCTCAGTCAGTCCAAGTTCCAGACCTAGTCTAATTTTGTCCCAGGGCACTAGAACCTATGAATGAGGTTGGTGGACTTCTGCCAATGATTTCTGGAGAATTGAGGAGGGAAGGTGAGGAAACTGGAGGGCAGTAGGCAGATGGCTAGAAAGAATGCTAAATTTGAAGTTAGTTGCATGCTATGATGAATGGAAAGAGCATTGGATCTCAGTCTGAAACCAGGTTCTGCTATCTATATGAACTGAAGTAAATCATTTTTGTCTTTTATGTCTCAGTTTTCTCATCTGTAAAATTAGTGGGTTGGATTAGATGATTGCTAAGGTCTCCTCCACCTTTAATTTCCAGGATGTTAAATAATAACTACAGTTTAAAAATTATTTTAATAGTCATTTTTAAACATTTTTGAGTTACAAATACTCTTACTCCTCCAATCCCCCCCTCAACCCATTGAGAAAGCAAGCAATAGGATACCCGTTTTTCATGTGAAGGCAAGCAAAACAGTTCTGTATTGGGCATGTTGCTAAAATTAAGAAAAACATTTTTTAAATTATGATTCAATCTATACTCAGAATCTATCAATTCTTTCTCCAGAGGTGGATAGTATCATTAGGGGTCCTTTGGAATTGTCTTGTATCATTGTCTTGATCAGAGTAGCTAAGTCTTTCACAGATGATTATTATTATAATTTTGTTGTTACTGTGTACAATGTTCTATTTCTGCTCACTTCACTTTGCACCATTTAATGTCTTCTCAGGGTTTTCTGAAGCCATCCTGCATATCATTTCTCATAGCACAATAGCATTTTATCACAATCATATAGTACAACTTGTTCACCCATTTTCCAAATGATGGGCATCCCTTCATTTTCCAATTGTTTGCTACCATGAAGAGTTCCTATAAATATTTTTGAACATTTAGATTCTTTCCCCTTTTTTTTTTTGATCTCTAAGGTATAGACCTAATAGTGGTATTGCTGAGTCAAAGTTTTGTATAGCTTTATATTTCTTAGGGCATAGTTCCAAATTGTTCTCCATAATGACTGGCCCAACTATGACCCCACTTTGAAACCCGATTCTGATACTATCTAGCGTCCAATTTAATCTGTCTTTGCCTCATTTGCAAAGTGAGAAAAAGCCATACTTGTTTTCAAAGTAATTATAAGGAAAGTAATTTATAAGTATTTAAGTGCTATGTAAATATGAAATTTGTTACACTGTTGTAATTATTTCAGTTTTCATAAAGAGGAAAAGATTCTTGAAACTAGACTGATGAACTTGACATTCATTACTGAACAATTCTACAATAGATTATTAAACAGATGGTTTGTGAACACTTAGAAGGGGAAGAAATGATCAGTCAGAATCAGCATGGTTCACCCAAGAAAGAGTCATGCCAAACCAACCCCATTTCCTTTTGTAAAATAAATAGTTACTAGACTGATTTATCTGGGACACGCCAAAGACAGAGTGTTTTTGATTTCAAAAAGACTTTTGACAAAGTCTTTCATGAAAACCTTTTGGAAAAGGTGTAGAAGTATGGGCTAGTTAGTGGCTTAGGTAGGTGGATGTGCTCAATGGTCAACTTTAAGGGAAGTCTGTGGTGACCAACACGCAACAAAGTTCTGTCCTTGGTCTTTTCTTAGACAACATCTTTATCAATGGCTTTGGTGAAGACATAGTATGTATGCTTGTTAAGTTTGTGAATGACACAAAGTTGGGAAGCTTAGTTAATGCATTAGAAGATAGAATTAGGATTTTCAAAGTTCTCATACAATTCCATTTGAGTGTGAGATCCTTGAGGGCAGGGACTGTCTTTCTAGGACTGTCTTTTTCCTTTTGTATCCTTAGCATTTACCACAGTACCTGGTATATAGTAGGTATTTAAATTTCAAAGACTGGATGAGGGACCAGAAGTAATCCGAATAAATTTGATAAGGGGAAAATGAGTTTTTCCCCCTCTTTATGATACACAGATAAGATGGATTCCTGCCTTAATAGCAATTCATGTGAGAAAGGCCTTGAGGTTTTAGTTGCTTGTAAGCTCAAAATGAAGCCACAGGGGCTGCCAAAAGCCTAATTTAATAATAGATTTTGTTAATAGGAATATATAGAGCAAGAGTAGTAACAGCGCCATTCTTTTCTGACCCGGGCAAGTCACATCCTGAATATTGTGCTCAGTTCTAGGCATGCCATATTAAGAACGACATCCACACACTGGAATGTGTCCAGAACATGGTGAGTAGGATAGTGAAGGGTCTTAAAATTATGTTATCTAAAGACCATGGGAGGTGCTAGGGATGTTTAACCCAGAGAAGAGAAGATTTAGGGGAACAAGATAGCTTTCTTCAAATATTTTTAGGGCTTTCATATGGAAAGGGGATTAGCCATATCCTGTTTGCCTTGAGAAAAGTAACAGAGAATGATGAATGGATGTGACAGGGTGGCAGATTTCAGCTCAATTATGAGAAAGAACTTTCTAATAATTAGTGTTATCTGAAAAGCGAATGGGCTACCCCCATAGCACAGTGAGTTCTTTACTAGAATGATATGAGCAGAGGCTGGATTTTGGGGGACATCATAGAAGGGATCCTCGAATGAGGCAGGATTCGGGCTGCCGAGGAGACCTCTAAGGTCTCTTCCAGGCTTAAGGTCCCGGGGTTCCTAGATCTTATTTCAAACTCAGGACATGATTTCAATTCCATTCCTTCTTTTGTCACGTTCAACACAGAGAGAGATCTTCAGCCTTTGCTTCTCTGCAGGGAGAATCTTAATTTCCAAGGGGATCTTGGCTCCAGCTGCAGGGACAGACATCTGGGAGGCTCACATTTTGCCCCAGGAGCGAGCATGTCCTGGGCTCTGGCCCTGCTGGCCTCAGTCTCTCCCTCTGTGGGACCCTGTAAATCCTTCAAAATGGAGAAAGCAATTCTCCCAGGACCAAAAGAACCCTTTTATCCATTTTTACAACAAATGAAGGCAAAATATCGGACGATTTCTGAGAAGAGTAAACACTGTTTAAGCGTGATCCCTCGGTGTTACTATGCAGTCCAGTCAAGATTCCACCCCGCTCCCCTCCTCCTTCTTCCCCTGAATGGTCGGCTTTGCACTCAAGTTAACTCATGCGCTGGATTTCATCCAAGTACATTTTGTTTCTTGATTGGAAGCCAGGCTTCTCTCAGTTTTGGTGCCGGTTGCTTCTCTCTCCTCCCCTCCCCTTTCTTCATTATCATTTCGGCTTTTTGTTGGGTCAGAGCCCGCTGAGAGAAAGCCAGCCCAGTCCTGTTGGCCCTGGATGGTGAGCTGGGGTGAGCTGCTCTTCCTTCAGAACTCCAGTGACACCTCTGTTAAGGAGGCTGGGCACTGGGCAGCCTGAAGTGGGCTCCTGCCCGGAAAGGTAGGTCTGCCACCAGCTGAAGCAGAAAGCATCTGAACTCTACACCCCTGCCAAATAGCTTCCAGATGTGCAAGCTATAGCCTCACGCTGTACTCTGACTGTAGCGCTGCCAACATACATCTGCACATTTCTGTTGCACAGGAAACATGAAAGAATATCCTTTACAACATCTGCTGTCTTTCCCTCGTTTTCCCTGTATGCCTTCCTGGGCTTTGCCCCATATTTCATCTTCTCTTTCTCTCTTTTTTTAAAAGATGCATCTCTCTGTTGACACATGGGCTCCAGTTCATCTCTCTCTTGCCTTCCTGCCCCTACCTAGCCTCAGAGTCTTTCCGGCCAGTTGACCTAAACGGCAATGGAATCATTGAAGATTATTGGAGCTGTTGAAGGAAAAAAGAACTCCATTTGGCTTGTGCCAGCTGCAAAAGTTCACAAAAGAAGGGCTCTTGGACTCCAGGAAAGGGGAACAGAGCCCCACCTGGTGTGGAGGGTAGTTGGGATGCCACATTAATGCAAGTCCTCCTTGCTTGGCTTAGCGTTGGAGGGATCCTTGAGGAAGACTCAGTGTGTTCCCTTGTCTCCCCATGGTGGTGTAAGCCGGCTGTGTGTTTTTTAAATATATCTTTCCCTTTGTCTGCAAATTCAATTTCACCCAATAAATGACAAGGTGGGCTTCTGTGAAGTTACAAATATTTATACTGAGTTTTAATAACCAGAAGCCTGCTCTCCCATGGTTTTCAGTTGTCACTTTGTGTTTCTGATGGGGAGCATGGTCACAGATCTATGGGAAACCAGACAATAGATATTCCAAGGAGGGCTATGTCTCAGTGGAAGTGGGAGCCCAGTTTTGGGAGCCCCTTTCCCCCTTTATTTTCTAGGCATGATTTCATAGAATTTTTTTCTTTCTTTTTTATAAATTTTATTTTAAAAATATTTTTCCATGTTTACATAATTCATTTTCTTTCCCTCCTCTCTTTCCTCCCCCCTTCTGGATCCAATGAACACTTCCACTGGGTTATATAAACCTTATTTATCACTTATACCCATTTCCATATCATTCGTTTTTGCAATACAGCAAAAGAGATCTTATAAAACCAAAACCCCCAATCATATATCCATATAAACAAATGACAAATCATGTGTTTTTCTTCTTCACTTCAGCTTCCACAGTTCTTTCTCTCGATGTCGATAACATTCTCTCATAAGTCCCTCAGAATTATCTTGTAGCATAAAACTTTTTCTACCAAAGAACTCAAAACTGTCATGATTTTGTAGAACCCCTTGTCTGGGGATCATGGGATACAGAGCTGGAATGGTCCTTAAAGATCATCTAATAATAATCATAATAGCTAACATTTATATAGCACTTACTATATGCCAGGCAATGTGCTATGCATTTTACAATTATCTCATTTGACAACTCTGGGAGGTAGATGTTACAGTATTATTATTTCTATTTTATGGATAGGGAAACTGAGGCAGAGAGCAGTTAAGTGACTTGCCCAGGGTCACACAGCACATAAATTGCTGAGACCAAATTTGAATCCAAGTCTTCCTGTCTGAAGGCTGATATTTGGTCTGTTGTGCTACCGGGTTGTTGCAAATTTTCCAGTAGAAAATAAACTTCTTAACTCAATATGTTATTTCATTTTTGTCCTTGCATATATGCACGTGTGTATATCTGAATCTTTTTTGAAAAATTTGTTTCTGTGATTTCAATGGTATGGGAAACTTTTGATAAGGCAACTTCCTCTACCAGTACAGACTAGCCTCTTTCTTGGCAATTTATAGTCAAGTAGTCTAGGATGCCAAGGGTCAAAGGTACTCTCACAGTCACACAGCCAATGTGTATCAGTGGCAGAACCTGAAACAGGGATGAGCTGGGAAATGTTTAACAACTGACACTGAAAAAAAAATGTACCTACAACACATCTTTCCATTTGATCAACACTAATAACATTTTCTCCCTAACTTTCTTAAGTTACTATTTGTTCATTATGTCTACACGTATCTAAAGCAACATAAATGAATGTGATTGAAATCAAGTAAAGGGGAAAAAAGAACTGGCTGAATTCAACCCAACTATCATAATTTTTATTATTATTTTGTTGGGTTGGGTCTTGTTGTTCAGTCATTTTCAGTTGTGTTACTCACCGTGACCCCATTTGGGTTTTTCTTGGGAAAGATACTGGAATGATCTGCCATTTTTTTCTCCAGCTCATTTTATGGATGAGGAAGCTGAGGCAAAAATGAGGGTTAATGACTTTCTCAGGGTCACACAGTTTAGTGCATGCCCGAGACCAGATTTGAACTCAAGAAGCTGAGTTTTCCTGACTCCAGGCCCAGTACCCTATTGACTGTGCTAGCTGGTGGTTCCAGGGTGGGGCCTCTTGACTATCACCAAATGGTGTGAGTGAATTTTTTTTCCTTTGCACCTAGTTATTTCAGCATAGGTAGACTTAGCCGGAGTGGCTTGTCCCAGTGCAGCTGGAGCTGGGTGCTGAGAGACGAAGTTCAATTTAAAGACAGGGAATGTGGCTGGTGCTGCAGGTGTGTGCCTTCAAGCTGAATAGATGGTACAGCGAATATTGTCATTTTCCTTGCAAAGAGCATTTTCAGAGTTGAAAAGCCTGCAGGATCCATGTGCCCGTCAGCTAAATTGCCCAGCAGTTTAAATTTTACAGGCAAATTTATGTCTGCAATTGTTTGGAATTCTCCCTGGACGTTTTCCAGCTTCGTGTTCCACAGAGCATCCCCTTTGTACTCACACAGTGGCTTCCTTTCAACTTGAAATGTGTGGAACAAAAACTTCTCAGCTTCAGTTTCCCCTGAGCTGCTTCTTCTGAGCTCTGCTTCAGAGCTGTCTTGGGGAAGGAGAAGAGCAAACCTGGGGTAAAGTGAGATGACAAACCAGCAGTGGATGAACTGTTTGGCCTCATGGCCCATACCTTGCAGCACTTGTGATCTCCTTTATGATGCTCTCTGTTTATAGTTCCTGAATTCCCTAAATTGCTCTCCCAGGATGCCTGAGAGGTGGTGTGAATGAATGGATGGTCTGTGAGGTTCTAATATAAACAGAATCCAGGAGGAGAAGGGTCAGCCCTTCTGGCCATTTGGTCACAATTGGCTTAGGGTGTCCCTAGATTATATAACCAGAAATTGTTCTTTCTGTCAGCTCTTCCATTTATTCTCTTAGCATGCATATGTGTGTGTCTTCTTGCTATCAGGAGCTTTTTCTTCTACTCTCCTTACTCTTGGGATTAGAATTCTGTAATTTTTTTCTTTAAACTTGCTGAACTTTGGCCCTTCCAAGTGTTATTCCTCTCTTGCACACACACACATGTGCACACACAAACACACACACAAAGTACATAATTTACACTCACATAGGCAACAGTCAAGGTTGGTTAAAGATTTTTTTTAAACTCTCACTTTTCATCTTAGAATCTGTGTAATGGTTCCAAGGCAGAAGGGTGATAAGGGCTAGGTAATGGGGGTTAAATGACTTTCCCAAGGTCACACATCTAGGAAGTGTCTGGGGCCATATTGGAATCTAGAATCTCCCTTTTCTAGACCTGGCTCTTAATCCACTGAGCCATCTAGCTGCTCCCCTTCCCCGCTCCCCAGTTAAAGATTTAGTTTTAGGTTCCTTCCATGCCTATTCCCCAATAGTCAGTGGATTTGGAGCCAGAGGACTTTGGTTAGAATTCTTCCTCTGTATCTTAATAATTGGGTAACCTTTTACAAGGTCTTGTAATACTATTATAATAATACAACAAATATTTACTACTTTTTAATATATAATAATATAAATGAATAATAATACAACAAATGTTATTACTATAAAATACACTACTATGTGTCAGGTACTTTGGAATACCAAAAAAAAAAACAGTTTTGTTTTCACAGAGCTTATAATCTAATGGGGAAAAAAGGAAGTTGAAAAGGAGGCTCATAGGCACATGATGATGGTGGAGTCAAGACCAAGCAGAATAGCTGTTGGGAAATGAAGACTGGCTGAGCCCTCTAAAAATGGAGGCTTTTGGAGCAGTGATTTGCCCTCCAATCAGAAGGGCAGAGGCAATTTGGATTGCCAAGAACTGATAGGGTATGAGCACCAAAGCTGAGTGGGTCTTCTTGATATCAGGAACTTTTTCTTCTACTCTCCTTGTTGTTGATGAGTTTTTTGGTGATGAACTTATTCTGAGGGATTTGGGGGGTGGGGGAAACATGATGATGGTGGAAGAACCAGAGTATCTGTAAAATGAAGAGGTGTACTAGAGGAACTCTAAGGTTCCTTTTGGCTCTGATTCTGTGATTCTATGATTTATCCATGGCAATGTCACACATATGAAAAACATCACATTGTCTTCTAGTTATTTTAGAGGAATAGTTCTGTCATTGACTGTCATTGAATGACTCCTCCTTTGTCTCCAGCCTGGAATGTGACTCTAAATTAGTCATTTTGACTAGATTGAGAAAATAGCTTTTTAATATGAATAGGGCAGGGCACCCTTGATTCCAACTCATTCCTTGGAAAAAGGGGATACTTCCAATGACACTGAAATCTATCAAGGTTTGGAATGCAAAAGGTCTGACATTGCCAGTCCTCAAAAGGGGAAAATTGAACAGGCTTAGAACCTAGCAAGAAGAACAGCTAGTGATTAAGTGGGCAACACTTATGCATAGTCTTTTGAGGGCTCTGGTTTCTTTCTCTATATCTTATTTTTAGTGAGCAATGGAAGAGAATTAATGCTTTCTTAAATTACTTTTGTCACCCCTCCCAGGAGGATGAACCAACTCTTGACTTTCTCTGTGGGTAGAGGTGGGTAAAGAATTTCTCTTTCTGTCTGGTAGGCATAGAAGTACCTAGTTGTCAAAAGAGTAGAGATTTGGAGGTATAAGTTTCTCTTTCTAGCAGTTTGGAGTTGAGCACACATTTTCTTGGGGGCTGTTAGGTGGTGCAGTAGATAGAGTGCCAGGTCTGGAGTCAGGAGGATCTGAGTTCAAATCTGGTCTTTGACACTTATTAGCTGTGTGACCCTGGGCAAGGCAATTAACCTTGTTTGCCTCAATTTTCTCATCTGTAAAACAAGCTGGAGAAGGAAATGGCAAACCTCTCCAGTATCTCTGCCAAGAAAACCCCATATGGTGTCACAAAGAGCTAGACAAGACTAAAATGACTGAACAACAGCAACAAACATACCTTTTCTGTTTTTTTTTCTTTTTTAGTGTCATGCAAAACATACTTCCATGTTGATCATTGTTGTAAGAGCAGAGTCACACAAGCCCAAACCCCAAAATAAAACCATAAATACACTGATGTGAAAGATAACTCCACCAGTTCTTTCTCTGGAGATTGATCATAAATCTTTCAGGATTGTCCCATATCAGTGTGTTGCTGAGAGTAGCCAAGTTTTCACAGATAATCATTGTCCAATATTGCCGTTATTGTGTATAATATTCTTCTAGTTCTGCTTATTTTGCTCTGACTTAGTTCCTGCAGATCTTTCCAACTTTTTCTGAAATCATCTTGCTTATTATTTCTTATAGCACAATAGTATTCCATCACCAACATGTACCACAATTTGCCCAGGCATTCCCTGATTGATGGACATCCCCTCAATTTCCAATTCTTTGCCACCAAAGAAGGAGCAGCTCATACATTTTCTTGAAGAAGATAATTTATACTTCATGTGAAATATTTAAGAGCCAGATCTGACTGCTGCTCTTCAGGTGGTATCCTGTCCCACTGTATCTACCCCCCCCCCCATCTCCCTAATTCAACTCAATAGACCCTTTTTTTTTATATAAACCCTTATACTTCGGTGTATTGTCTCATAGGTGGAAGATTGGTAAGGGTGGGCAATGGGGGTCAAGTGACTTGCCCAGGGTCACACAGCTGGGAAGTGGCTGAGGCCGGGTTTGAACCTAGGACCTCCTGTCTCTAGGCCTGACTCTCACTCCACTGAGCTACCCAGCTGCCCCCCTCAATAGACCCTTTTTAAAAAATTTTTTATAAAAGACACTATGTTGGGTCCTGGAGGTTCAAATATGAAAACTATGCAGTTCTTGCCACCAGGGAGCTAATATTCTACTATCTCCACGTACAAAGATAATTTAATAGAAGATGATTTGAGGAGAACAAATGCATTAAGATAGAAGAAGGGAGAGCAGGAAGGACTTCCTCTAGGAGGTGCCAAAAGATCTGAGCCTGGAATTAGATGAGGTGAACATGAAGAGAAAGGACATCTAAAGTATGGTGACAATTTGTGCAAAAGCCCAAAGATGGAAGATGGTGCACAGACTCCAGGAAGCAGCAAATAGGTCAGTTTGACTGGCACAAAGAATATGCTGGTAAGAAATATATGATAAGACTAGAAAGGTAGAATGAAATGAAACTATGAAAGACTTTAAATGCCAATCACTCTCATTCCTCTTACTTCAGTGGATCCATGATTTTTACATGTGGACACTCCCTTCAGTGTTTTTTTTTTTATTATTATTATTCAAGTCATTTTTCAGTTGTGTTCAACTCTTCTTGGCCCCACTTGGGGTTTTCATGGCAAAGATCCTGGAGTGGTTTGCCATTTCCTTTTCTAGTTCATTTCACAGAAGAGAAAACTAAGGCAAACATGATGAAGTGACTTATCCAGGGCCACGCAGCTAGCCTGAGGTCACAATTCCTTACTCCAAACTTGGTGCTCTATTCACTTCACCAAGTAGCTGCCCACACGCTTCAGTGTTACAGATTGTTATTTACTCCAATCATCCATCTCTAAATCTTATGATCCTATGACCCTAGCTATAATTATTATTCTATGTGATTCTTATTAATTTCCTCCCATAAATCCTCCATTAATGATCTCCCCAGTGGGATGGCTGCCTTCCTCTAAGCCTAATACTCTAAAGTAGGAAGGGGGTAGATTATGAAGAGTTGCCAAATATAGGCTTTTTTATTTGATCCCGGAGTTAATAAGGAGCCACTGGAATTTATTGAGTGGAGGGAGGGGATGGGGGTCAGACTCATTCTCCAGATAAATTACTTTGGTAACTCACTGGAGAGAGAATTAGGGCAAAGAGACCAATTAGAAGTTCATTATCAGAACTAGGAGAAGAACATTGTACACAATAACAGCAATATTGGACAATGATTATTTGTGAAAACTTGGCTAATTATTGATGTATTATTAGGAGAGAGGTAATGAGAGCATGAACTAGGGTAGAGGCTATGTGGGTGGAGAAAAGTGACCCTAAATGAGATAAGTTGTGAAAGCAGAAATGACAAGATTTGGCATTAAATTGGATTTGTGGGATGAATGATGGTGAGGAGTGGAGGATGACATTGAGCTTTCTGTCCATCATGTGAGACAGGGAGAATAGTCATGAACTTGGTAGTAACAGAGAAGCTGAGAAGAGTGGAGGGCTAGAGGAGGTGAAGGGAGAAAGAGGATAAATTCAGTTTTGGACATGTCGAATTTGATGCCCATTGAGGTATATTTTTTCATTCTTTGCACTCTGTCACAGTGCCTGGCACATAGAAAAACTTCGCATTTGCTGATTGGTCAGTTTTGAAAGAATAAAAATGCTGAAGCTAAATAGATGACTTTAATACGTTTCCTGATGAGCCTGACAGTATTAACCGTGGGTGGTTAATTTTTTAAGGTTTTTTAAATTTATTTTTTATGATTTTTAAGGTTTATCAAATGCTTTGTGTAAGTTATTGCTCTGGATCCTCAGAATAACCCCATGAGGATAGTAACCCAGGTGCCACTGGCCTTATCTTCAAGTGGAGGAACTCATGGGTCAGAGATGTCCTCTGAGCTGTCCAAGATCACTCTCCTGGCACGTTGTTTGAGAGCCGATTTAACGCCCACCCACCCAATTACAAATCCAATAGTTGGCTTTTCTAGTTCTTTTTATGCGGAGATATATTTACATTTGTAGCTATATCTATCCATTTACATATGTGAGACATATACGTGTATGTGAACCATATCTGCATACATATAAACACAAATAAGGATACATTTTTTATATATACAAACACACATCTTTATACACACCCATGTAAATATTCACATATTAGTATTATTAAAAAGTTAGGTTATTTTATAGATCAATAGTAGAACTGGAAAAGATGAAAGAAGTGACTGAGTCCAATGCTACCCTGTGACTGAGGAAGCTATGACCCTGAGAGGTTCTGTATTCTGTCCAATGTTTTATAGTTAAAAATATTTGAAGCAAAATTTGAACTCAAAATTTCTGACTTTATGTGCATCACTCTTTCCATAATGCATTATGTACATATTACCCATTTAAAACGATGATTTAAATGGCATGAGTAACCCATGGGGTGAATATCTACTCTAGGAATACAGATGAACAAATTTGTAAATTATACAAAATGATTTGAGAAGGAGGACACACTAAGAAGAAGGGTGATCAGGAAGGGCTTCCTGTAAGCAATTTCAACTGCTCTGAGTATAGAAGAAAATTAGGGATAGGAAGAAGTAGACATGAAGAGGAAGGGCATTCAAAACATGGGTTAAGAGAAATGTTTGAATACTGGAAATTAAAGAAAAATTTGTCTGTGGTCAAACAGCTGGCATCTGTTTAAGACTAATTATCTATCTACTTTATAACTGCCTCTCATTTCTATATATGTACATATGTGTACAAATATGTATATATTTACATGCAATGTATGTATATTGTAAGCATGGGATTTGTGCAAGGGGGATGGGACAAAAGGAGCCAGGGAAGGAGTGGCTGACAGTTGGTGACAGTTGGTGACAGTTGAGACCATCCTTACAATATGTATATAGGCACATCACACTTATGATTACACAATGTAGATGTTCATGTGTGGATGTGCACATTCATTTGAATATGTGTACACACCCATATTTTAATTATACAAAATGTCTTATGTTATAGATTCATAGGACATTAGTTACAGAAGAGACCTCAGATATTGTATAATCCAACTCATTCATTTTATAGCTGAGGAAACCAAGACTCATAAAAAATGATGTGGCTTGTCCTAGATTGTATTGCTAATTGGTGACACATTAGGGTTCTTTCCATTCCCGGACCCTGCCTCATTCCAAAATGGAAGGATCACATACTCAGCTATAGTTTTCCCTCTTTTGAAACAAAGATGTTTTTGAATTAATTGAGCATAAAAGAGTGTCTTAGTCTCAAAATGTTTTCATAGTTTGCGTTCCAGTAGCTTGCTACAGCCAGACCAGATTTTTCAAACCTGGCCAAAAAGTTTGCTCTCAAACCAAAGCTAATCATATAGTTTCATCCTGAACCAAATCTTCATTTTCCAAGAGTACAGCTAGTTAAGGAAAAAGGTATTTTTATGAAGAAAAGGATTCTTTTCTCACTCTTAACTATTTCACTTCCACTGGATAGTGGAATAAAATAAATGATTTTACATTTAAAAAAATCTGTGACCCAGAGAATGGAGCATCGCTGCTGCTGCTGCTGTTGTTGTTGTTTAGCAACTCTTGGATGCTACATTCACCATGACTTCTTGCATCCCATAGGGCAAGACAATAGAGTCACGCAGCTGGATTCTCCCTAGAATCTGTGTACCAGTTCTTCTAGGTGAGATCTGAAGTATTAAAAAAGTATAACATTGGGAATATACTTACCATGTGCCAACTTAACCTTGACCTTTTCTGTTTTGAATAATTCTGGAGTTTCTTTTTGTTTCATGTTCTTTTGGGAGCCTATAGGATTAAGACTGAGCCTCTAGGTCTCAGTTCACTTTTCTTTTTTTTTTTTTTCCAAATAATGAACAAGTTTATTTATAAATCAAAGAAAGGAAAGAGGACTCATATTAGAACTCAGAAAGAAATTCTTGAGTGTCCACTCGCCCTAAGGGATCTGCTCAGTTCACTTTTCTATGTCTTACAATGTTCATTAAATGTTTTATATTTTCTTTGAGCATTTAGTGCTCATCTTTCCTTTAAGTTTTAGCATCTTCTGTGTAGATTTATTTGCCTATAATCTGATTTTTATGTGTTTTTTTTCCTCTAAATACATAGCACTTCTTATTTTATTTTTGGTTAGGGGGAATAGTCCCACTTTATGACCCCTCCCTCTTTGCTAGTGAGTACACTCTCACAGTTGGTTACCAAATACTGAAGAATCCTTTTCTTATCAGTCCTTCCATATCTAATCATCAGTGAGAAACTAGTGAAGAGATGAAACAACATGAATGGTTCTTTTATAGCCTTGTTCTTCTCAGATCAGGTGAAGGTGAAGGTGTCTCTGGCCAATGGTAACCTGTAAGCCTTGACTCAGAGAGATGAAAACTCATTCAGAAACTTCTGGATGCCCACAATGAGATGATGGACATCCTCAGGCTCTGGCCTCTCATAAATTAATCTTCCTTAAATGAGATAACATATGCTAAGTGTTTGATAAGACATAAATTGGTATTGCCATAAATAACAGATAACCCACAAAAGACTACTAGTAGCAGTAGGAAGCAGTAGTAGAGGCAACAGCAACAACAGTAGTAGTAATGGAGACTCATCAGTTATTATTGTTATTACTGTTTGGGTCAATTGCAATTTGAATACTAATTGAACATTGATCAGTTAAACTGAGTTTTCTGTGCCTAAGGGCTTGAATTGATTTATGCAGCTCTGTAAATTAATTAAAATATTTTAGGCATCTTAAAAAATTACTCTGTGTATATATTTTCAAACTGAAGGTTGAATTATCAGAATGTTCTGGGTGGGCAAGATCCATTCATTCTACAAGGATCATATGCTATGACCCCAGGTTTAGAGCTAGAAAGAACCTTAAAGGCCATCTAATTTTCTTATGAAAATCAGTGTTCATAGGATAATGGATTTGGAGCTTGGAGGCATTATAGATGTTCTCTAGCCCAACTCTCTCATTTTATGGATGAGGAAACTGAGGCCCAAAGAAGTTAAGTGACTTGTCCAGGATTCCATAGCTAGTACCTGATAGAGCCAGGATTTGAACAAAGATCCTATGACTCATGGTCAAGCCCTTGTTCCATGGAATCAAGTTGCTTCTTGGGTCAGCAGAGGCTCTGTGCAAATACCAAACAGTTTGAATATCTTTTGCTTCCTTCCTAGGTTCCTTGTCCATCATTCTAGTTACTTGCTTGCTTGATTATGACTTGTAAGGGATGGTAATTATTCCTGACCCAAATGAGAAACCTATACTGAGAAAAGGCAGTGGGATTCAGAGAAAAAAGTGATGGATTTGGAGTCAGAGGGTTTAAGCTCAGACCTGATTTTGACACCTGCTGAGCAAGTTGCTTCTCTTATGTGGCCCTTAAGTGTATTCTTCTGTAAAAATGGGAGTGGGTTTGGGTTAGAGAATATCTATAGTCCCCTTCCAGTTCTAAATCTATTATCCTATGAACATTGACCCAAAGAGGATTAGCACGGGCTGAACTGGACATCTTCCAGAGTAGGCTGCCAAAGCCAGAGGGATGATGGCTAAAGTTTTATGTATCTGGAGATCACTCTGTGACTGACTGTTACTCACTCAGCATCTTGAAGAATGGCTTTCATATTCGAGTCTTTTCTCAGTAAGCTCTGTGCACATGGCCCAATCACAATAAACAAAGCTAGAAAGGATGTTAAGTGTGCTGCCACCAAAGGATACCCATATGAGATTGATGAATTCATCAATAAACATTTATTAAGCACCTATTATGTGCCTGGCACTGTGCTAATTACTGGGTATACAAAAAGGAACAAAAGATAATCTCATCCCTCAAGGAGATTACAACTTAATAGGAAAGACAAGAAGCAAACAAATATATAGGAAGCAAGCTATAGATAAGATAAATAGGAAATAATAAACTAAGGGAAGAAACTGGAATTAAGAGGAATTGGGGAAGGCTTCCTTAGGAAGGTAGGATTTTAGTTGGGACTTAGAGGTAAACAGGGAAGCCAGGAGGCTGAGATGAGAAGGGAGATGCATCAGCTTTTCAGATTAATTTTAACAAAAAGATGAATTGATGTCCTTGTTGGCAAATGATTGTACATTGTCAGTTTTTATTTTTGTAAAATAAGAGTAACATTGTGGGTGCTGTGCTCAGAGCTAAAGAACTGGCTGCAAAATCCTTTAGGGTCTCTGGATGGATGAATACCAACCTAGCCTAGAGCCAGATTGGAGCTGACTTTCCCATACAAAAGAAAAAGACATCAAAACCTCTAAACCAAGTAATAATCACATAGGCTATTCACCTTCTTCAAAAAGACAAGTCTCAGGGTCTGCCCAGGGAGCCCATAGGATGTCTGATAGATTACTCAACCCAGTGCCGCCAAACTAGGGGCTCATTTGACTGGTTTCCCCTCTTAAATGCTGAGCAGATTTAATTATATGCCTGTGAATTCAAAGTCTGTTATTTACTATGAGATAATCAGAGAGCTTGGACTATTGAACTGAAAACACTACAAAGGAACTGGCCATTTATTGTAACGGCCCAATGTCTGAGAAAATCAGCAAAGGGGTCAGAAATTTGTGATAGGTCAGATTATTTCAGGGCCTGGCCATCACAAACAACATGGCCTTGTGAGATGAGTCTAGGCTCAGGAAGTAGGAGTTGAAGAAGTAGGAATCAGGGAGTTTGGGTACCGGCAGACAGAATACCATGTTGGACTGAACGGAGAGTATACTCTTCTTCCCCAAACTGGTGAGCACAAAACCCGAGTATGACTTGTGAGTGGTATCATTTGTCAGCGTGGATCTATTGGAGCAAAACTAAGACTTTTTGTCCCCAGGGGAAAATTCAATTATTATAAAGCAGGGGGAATAGAAGAGATGATGCAGAAGATATGCCATATGGAGATGCCATTGCTCTGGGAATGGGAGGCAACCTGTGTCCCCAGTCTCCTGGCTCCTGGCCCTCACATGTAGTGGTGGTTGTGTTGAAGGGAAGACAGATGCCTGGAGAGAGTCGTCATGGCAACCGGAATCAGGGCATGGTAATCCAGAGGCAGCAGTATACTGGTAAATGTTTAACATCTGGCTCTCCAAAAAGTCCCAACAAACAACAAATATGTCCAGGTCATGGTACCAAAAAGTGTTGTATTACCTCTCCCCCCAAACCTTCCCCCCAAATGCTGATAACTCTATAGCAAAGTTTGTTATAGCTCTGACACGATATACTCACATTCCTCCTTCTCCCTCTCTTTCTCTCCCTCTCTCTCTCTCTCCATCTCTCTCTCCCTCTCTCTCTCCTTATCTCTCTTTGTCTCTCTGTTTCTCTGT
>NC_058130.1:348656179-348669247 GCF_016433145.1 Gracilinanus agilis | reverse complement strand
CTCACTCTCTCTCTCTCTTTCACCCCATCCCCTCTCTCAAGCCCTTACCTTCCCTCTTAGAAATCAATAATGTGTATTGGTTTTCAAAGCAGAAGAGTGGTAAGAGCTAGGCAATGGAGGTTAAGTGACTTGCCCAGGATTATACAGCTAGGAAGTATCTGAGGCCAGATTTGAACCTAGAACCTAGAACCTCTAAGTCTGACTCTCTACCCAGAGCCACCTAGCTGCCCCACCCCTATACATTTCTCTTAAACAAATCTCACTTTTAGGATACAATCTGGAGAAAAAAAATTTTTTTAAAGAAAAAAACCAAACAGGTAAAAAACCCAGAGAGACTTAACTATTTGTTCCAGGCCATACAGGGAGTAAATAGATGAAGTAGGATTGAGCCAGGGCCTTTTTCTCTAAATTGAGCCCTCCATTGTCTCATGCTTCCCCTTTCATATGGATTCCAGAGCCTCCTCATGTAGTCTAAGAAGGAATCAACTGAACTCTCCAAGTCTCCTAAGCTCAGGAGCCCCCTCTCATTGCCCCTATGAGAGGCAAGATGGTCTAGTAGATGGAATCAACTCAGAATCAGGACAACCTAGGTTCAAATCCTGCCTCAGACCTTTATTTGCTGTATGACTTTGGGTAAGTCACTTTATCTCTAAGCCTTAGTTTCCTCATCTGTAAAATGTAGAGGGTTGGTTTTGATGGATTCCAAGTTCCCTTGTAGCTCTAAGCTGATGATCTTTATGACTCCTGAACCTGAGGCCAGGAAATAAGGCTCTTATTGTTGCTTCAGGCTTGGCATCAATGTAGAAAACTGGAAAGTAAGGTAGAGGAGGAGGAACAAGTCTCATAGCAAAGAGGAGAAGGATACACTATCCCCAAAATAGCCAAATACTTAATCTGGGACTCAAGCATCTACCCTGTCCCTGCCTGCACCTGGGAGTGGCCAAGAGACCTAATAGCCACCTCCCTGGAGGGCCTGTTGAGAGGATGAACTAAGTGTCACCAAGTCATTGGGGAATCCCAGATGGGAGGAAGTTTTTCTGGTCAAGATTCTCTTTTTCCACCATATTTCTTCTGTTTATATTAATGTCTTTTAAAATGTTATGCTGCTCATTAGATTCCTGTTTCTCTGTTGAGAGATTTTATGTTCTTCAGAAAGTATTTGCTCCAGACAGGAATGAAATGAATCAAATAATTTTGCCACTTTGATTCTGAAAGCAAAAACAATATTATGGGAAAGGCAGAAATACCAACCAGAGAATAACTCAAAGAGAGGCCCAATCATGCTACAGCCAGGCTGAGCACCGAATAGAGCTGTTGAGAGTAGCCAGGGGAAAATCTTAGTGCCCATAAGGAAAGAATAACTTACTTTTCCTTTTTCTGCCTCTGTTCACAAAGAAATTTCTGGCCATTTTTCATGGAAAGCTATTTATTCTCACAAAGTTGTCCTGTAACTTTTATCAACTTGGAGAAATTATCTTCTAATAACTTGAGTCAGCTTCTGACCCTACCTTTTCCCTAGGCTGATTTTTAAAAGTTTTTTTTAATGATATCTTTGGTTTTTATAAAACATCTACTTTCCAGTATATCCCTATTGCCATCTCTTCTCAGAGAGCCATTACTTAAACAAGGAAGAGAGAGAGAAAGAAATAAAGAAAGAAGGAAAGAAAGAAAGAAGGAAGAAAGGAAAGAAAGAAAAAGAAGGAAGGAAGGAAAGAAAGAAAGGAAGAAAAAAGGTTAATAAAAAATTAAATAAACTAAGTCTAATCCATGGTTCTATACTTCTACAAAGAAATTGGGGGAGGGGAGAATGTCTTTTCAGGTCTCTGCTGTCAAGCTTGGTCATTATAAATTTATAGCATTTAATTTTGATTGTTTTGTTGTTCTTTGCATTTATCTTGTATATCCTTCCCCCCTGGTTTTATTGACTATAATTTGCATCAGTTCATATAAGTCTTTCCAAGATTCTGTGTATTGATCATATACATCATCTATTAGAGAACAATGATATTCTATTACATTCATGTACTACAATTTGTTTAGTCACTTTAATCAATAGGTAATCCTCATTTTTAATAGTCAGTTAGTTATGCTATATTTGGATTTAGACCCTATGCTTACGAAGTAAGAAAGATATGAAAGAAAAAGAAAAGATGTGAAAGAAAAAGAAAGAAAAAGAAAACCAGGGGGACATAGACCTGTCTTTTGTTCTTCTTATCTATTTTCTCTTTCCAACAGAAGGTATTAAAAAAAAAAAAAAAGGAAGTGATCCCACTGGGACTACTGGTGCATGGTGAGTACTATCATATTTTGTAGATATTTTGCTTAGTTTTGTTGGCTTGTTTCTCTTCTCCCTTTTTCTTATAAGGGATTATTCTCAGGGTGGGGGAGAAGAAAGGAACATGTTGCAAAGTAAAGGTAATCTAAAACCCAAGATATCACTAAAATTGTTTTTTTTTAAAAAAAAAGACAATATTCACATTATATAGGGTTATCCAGATTGGTACAGTGGGAGAAGCTTTCTTACTTAGAAATTTCCTAGCTAGTTTTCCCTGCTAGAAGATACAATTCTTTTTCATGATAGAAACACAATGGAAGACAACAGAAGAGCCCAAGAGCTCCTATCAGTGGCTCTAATGGGGTTACAAAGGCAGGTCCTCCCAAGCAAAGAGAATTCCTTCACTTTTGTTTACTACAGAATAAACTGATCTCCTGAAAAGTGGAACCCACATAGACATTACTTCTACTCTGGAGTGTGGGAAAGGAGGAAGCGACCCCTTTCTCTGACCCTAGCAGCACATCCTTTTGCCCTTTCCCCATGCCGGCTAAGGCAATATAAAGGGCTAACCTGCAATAAGTTGAGCAACTAATCTTTAAGAAGTGGGTTCCTCCTCTCAGCTTTGAGAGCTTAGCTCAGATGGGATGTATGTGGTCAGATTTATGTTGATAAATGTTTTAACAACTAGCTCTCTAAAAAACAGGGTGTATTTGGACACACTTTTAAGTTTAAATGGAAATAGGCAACATTTTCTCTATCACTTTCTTAGGTCTTTGCTGTTTAGTTTCAACCATGACCTAACTCTTCCTGACTCCATTCAGGGTTTTCTTGACAAAGATACTAGAATGGTCTGCCATTTATTTCTTCAATTCATTTGACAGTTGAAGAAACTGAGGCAAACAGGGTTAAATGACTCACCTAGGATCTCACCTCTAATAAGTGTCTAAGGCCAGATTTGAACTCAGGAAGATGAATCTTTCTGACTCTAGGACTCTGTGCACTGTGGAGCTACCTAGCTGTCCTTTTCTTAAGCCTAGAAATCAATAAAATATTAGCACAATAAAATAAATGACTGATTTCAGAGGTGTAAATGTTCACACTGAAAATTTAACAAATGGCTCTTAAGAGCACATTCGGGTTGGTGCCAGCACACCTCTGGGGTAACACAGTGGAAAAAGCCTCGGATGGAGAAGCGATCTGAGGTCCTGGTCTGGTTCTGTGACTAACCAGCTAGGTGATCTTGGGCAAATTGCTTAAATTCTCTGTGCCACAGTTTCTTTATACAGTATACAAAATTGAGAAAATCCCATCACTTTGCCATTTCATAGTCATTTATACTTCTAAGTGTCTTTTTTCCAGAGTCTCTCATTTAATCCTGATAATAACCTTTGTAAGGCAGGGAGAGCAAATAATGACTTGGAAAGTAACTCCATAATGGAAGGTGTTATTAAATGCAATGTTGTGAAGAGTCTTAGAGACCTCTGATAACATTCAGAAAATAGCTCTTTTGGAAATAACAAAAGTAGGAGGCTAGTTCCTTACCCTGCTATTATGACTAATTTCTTTGTCTATTGGGGCTCCAGAGTCTCTGCCACACCTTTCTCTCTCCTGTCTCACCCCCAACCTTTCAAGGATAATAGATGGTGGTCTATGCTATATAATTTGCAGAAAGTTATAAAGCCACAGTGTGAATCACACATAGGTTAGTGATAGGGACTGAATTTGTAATTTCATTGCTATAAGGAAAGTGTAGATCAGCATCTTCTCTGTGGCTTTTCTAAGATCACACAGCCAACATGTTATCAGAGGTAGGATTTGAACCCAGGAGCTCCTGGCTCTAAGCCACTATTCACTGAATGTTGCTGCCTCTCATACATAGTGTAAACCTTCTTTGTCTCAAAGATATCATAAATTTAGATCTGAAAGAGAGCATAGAGGTTACTTAGTTTAATGTCTTTATTTTTTTTAAACCCTTACCTTCCATCTTAGAATAATTACTATGTATTGTTTTTAAGACAGAAGAGCAGTAAGGGCTAGGCAATGGGGATTAAGTGACTTGCCCAGGGTCACACGGCTAGGAAATGTCTATTATTTGAACCTAGGACCTCATGGCTCTAGTCCTGGCTCTTAATCCAGTGAGCCACTTAGCTGCCCCGTCTTCATTTTACAAATAAGGAAACTGAGGAATTTATTTTCCCAAGGTCACATAGAGAGTAAGTAGATGAGCTAGGGTTTGAACTCAGGTCCCTCCTCTAATTTCAGATGCAACATTCCACTATACCATTCTGACTCTTCGTATTTCATTACATTTCCCATAACTGATATTTCAGATTTTTTTTAGTTGTGACCCCATTTGAGGTTTTTTGGCAAAGATATTGGAGTAGGTTGCCATTTCCTTCTCCAGCTCATTTTACAGATGAGGAAACCGAGGCAAAGAGGGTAAAATGACTCTCCCAGGGTCACACAGCTAATAAGTATCTGAGGTCATATTTGAACTCAGGACACTTGAGTCTTCCAGACCACAAGCCTGGCACTCTATCCATTGCACCACTTAGTTGCCCTTATAACTGATATAGCAAAGTCAGTAGCAATAGAGAGGTGAGCAGGATTCTGGGAGCCTATAGTGAGGACCGCCTTTGGGTGGCTGGCCATCTCTGGCAGTGTTTATAGAGTAGACAATATCTATTCCTTCTCTATGTCTGTGGGTACCTTCAATAGAAAGCTATGTTTGCCAGTGTGGGGAACAGGCACGTGGGAACACTGAATATTATATTATATCCCACCCTGGACCCTGTTTCTCACGAGCCTCCCAAATCTTTTTGACAGAATCCAGGCATTTCTTGATGTTGCATTTCAAAAGGCTCATGTAGGATGGCTGGCATATTGTGTATTAAAAACCTTCATTAGAGATGTGGGCACTTTAGAAGTCAGTGACTCATACAAGATCCAGAAATAGTCCTGAGGAAAATTGCTTTGATGTGATTTTTTTTTCTCAGAATGTCATACGGAATATTTATCATCTCAGCAGAAATGCGTGACACGGATTATATCTCTTCTAACCCCGGGAGGGATGTTCTCTTTCTACTTGACCAGGTCATTGAGTCAAGGAAATACCAGACTTTTAGGAGATCTTGTTTAAGGAGCAAGGAAGAATATAAGGGCAGCTTCTCTTATTCTTCCAGGAAATAGTCAATTATTGGGAATTTTCTTTGAAAATTCAACAAATAGTAAGCAGCTGCTTGTGTTAAATGAAAGAAAGAATGAAAAAAGAACCCATTAAGAGTAGTTAGATGGTGCAATGGTTAGAGTGCTGGATCTGAAATCAGGAAGACTCTTCTTCCTGTTCAAATCTGGCCTCAGGCAATTATTAATTGTTCTACCCTGGGCAAGTCACTTAACCCCTCTTTGCCTCAGTTTCTTCATCTATAAAATGAGCTGGGGAAGGAAATGGCAAATCACTCAAGTTTCTTTGCCAAAATAAACCCACAAAACAAAACCCAAATTGAGTCAGGGAAAGTTGGATATGCCTGAAACAACTTTACAACAACACTGCTCACAGAGAGCCCTCTGTGTGCCATCTTCGGCACCCATGCCATAGGTTCACCATCACTGCCCTAGACAACTCTCTTAAGACTAAAAATTGCCGTTTATAATTGTTAATCTACATTGTCAGATAGAGAGATAAAGAAGGAGTGGAGATCGAAGGAGGAGAGATAGGGGAAGAGAGAAGTTTCAGAAGGAGAAGGGGAGAGGCAGGGGAAGAGAGAACAGACAGACAGACAGATGAAATTATAGGTCTAGAACAAAAATTTTCATCTGTAATCCTCATTTTATTCAGGCTTATACATTTTTGAAAATTCTTAAGCTCAAAGAATTATACTATGAATAGCACAATTAATACAACTTAAATAATATTACTATACACCAATATATTTCAGGAGGAAGAAAATAGCCAAGTGATTCTCATGAGCATGGCCAGAGTTAACTTACTGCTATGTATGAAGTAGCAACCTGAAGTAGTGAGACTGGTCTTGAAAAAAGTGATCACATTTTTAATAGTTTTTTATGGCCACATTTCTTACTGTGACTGACATTATAGACTGTAAGCAAAATTAAAACTATGTGACAAATGGCTTTCATCTCAGATTGACAGGCTGGTATCATGGAGAGATGTCAGAACTTGGAGTCATCGGGTCCGAATTTGAATCCCGACTCTGCTCCATTCCTATGAGTTCTTTGAAAATATGAACACTGGATGGTGAATACTAACAGGCACTCCTACCATCATTCCTCCATGGATCTGGGATATCCTTACTTTGGGCAGTTCCTCCAAGGATGCAAGTCTCAACTCATCTATGCCTACGTGTCCTCTGTGACTCTTGTCTAGGTCTTCCTCTTCATCCTCCCAGGAAGTCCAGTCTGTGACCTGGGGTCCAGCCTCTAGGTCATTTGCTATAGCTTAGATACCAATAGAGCACATCAGCTTTTTTTGTTTGTTGTTTTTACTGGTCTGGGCTCCCCACCTCCTTTTCTGCTCATGTCCATTCTAGCAAGCATAGGGGTTCATTCGGCTTATTGGTACCAGAGAAGTGGTTTATAGTGATGTACAACAGGTTAACCCAGTAAGTGTCTAAGCCAAGACTAGAACTCAGGTCTTCTGGACCGCAAGTCTAGTCCTCTCTCTATTACACTAAAACCACTGATCAGGCAGTTAGGTAGCACAGTAGATGGAGTAGAGCACTTGGGAATTAGGAAGATCTAAGTTTGGATTCTCCCTCAGATTTCCTACTTGCTGTGTGACCCTGGGTAAATAATTTAATTGTTCTCTTTCTCAATTTCCCATTTGCAAAAGGAGGAGAGTAATAACATCTGACTTACAAGGCTGTCATGAGTATCAAAGGAATTAACATAGGGGGAAGTACTTTCCAACCCCTACAATACGTCTTCCTTCTCATCTTCCTCTTTTTCCTTCTCATTTTCTTATCCTCTTCCTTCTTTTCCTTTTCCTAATAATAACCATTATCATAAATATGATTACATATTTATAGATGAATATATTTAATTAAATATAATAAAAATAAATATTAAAATTATAATTTCTATAAATATAAAACATTTTCATCTCTGAATAGAGAAGATTCCCTTGTGTGTCCTATTCCACTGTAAGAAACCTTTGGGTAAGAGAATAGGAGGAAATGCACATGGGTAAGTCATTCCAAAGACTTAGGAAGATTGAGCACCAAGGCCTGGAATCTTTTCGTGTGTTATCAGTATTTCTTTTCCTTGAGAGCAGTAAGGAATGTCTATGTTGTACTGCACCCACTCTGTTACATACTGTTCCATTTGGCAACAAAACCATGACTATTGTAACCCGAAGGGATGACCGGTGTTGGGAAGGTCTTTGCTGTGCATACTTCAAAAAAAATGTCCCTGGACTTCTCTTTCTGGTATCCTCTGTCCCCCTCCCCACTTCTTTTCTGCAGATACTCCCTTTAAGGGACACAGAGATGGACTCAAAAGACCCTAATGTCCCATTCTCTCTAATTAACTTGAACCTAGGTATATCTTATCCAAATCCATATCTCGTAGTCAAAGTTCCCATTTGTGGGTCACTTGTTAATGACACATCTCAAGTTCCAGTCCCAGATATCAGAAGTCCTCTTTAATCAGTGGTCTGGGTTGGTGAACTGAGAGGCTTTGGCTCAACTGCAACTTGGAAGGCTCATAGGATTTGGAAAGGCCTGTAGCCCATGTCCTAAAGAGGGAGGGGAAGGAGAGCAAAGTTCTCAGCTGGAACACTAATGAAAGCTGAATAAGATGAAACGACTTCAAAAAGATGTACAGCCAGCATTTGAAAAGTACACCCCTTTGGAGGTGGCCAGGGACTCTCGCCTCATTAAGCAGCTGAGAGCCAGGTCACTTTTTGGAGCTGACTGACATTGCTTCATGGAATGTTTACCTTAAAGAGCATTTAGGCATCTCTTATCCCAGATGGGTTTGGAGGAATTTCCCTGTTTGCTAATTATCAAATTCTTGCATCTAGAACAAAGGGAGCTGTTGTTAAACTCTTTGGACCTCTTGGATTTTGGCCTCTGAGTGACTTCAGAAACTGTAGCATCAGCAGAGGGCAATGTGGCTTTGTGCTTGGGGCATGTTGGGCTCAAGATGTCAAGCTGCACTTAATGCTTAGTGGGCAAAAAGCCACTCTCTTATATTTCGCTCCCGAAGGGGCTTCGATGATATTCCCCCAAAAGAAATGTGTTTTGATCCAATGGCAGAGATTTCTGAGGTTACATGAGCTTCTTTGGCTCTCAAAAGTCAGTATGTCTCTAGATTCCCATACATTCACAGGAACCATTTTCCCTTGGGTTGGAACCTTTTTCTCTAAATATATGTTAGGGAGTTTGGAGGATCGGAGGGTCTGTTTACTTCTATTACTCAACTCATAACCTGGTATGGATTTAGAATCTCCCAATTTCAAAGAAAGCCCAGTACCATTTTCAGGGGACAAAGGTCAGAAACTCTTAGTAGTGGTCTTGCTTTCACTGGAAAGTACTATTTCACTTTCTGTTTAGAGAGGCCTCTGCTAGCAGTATATATATTGGTGAAAGCAAGAAGAAATCCTGAGGGGGCAGCTGGGTGGCTCAGTGGATTGAGAACCAGGCCTAGAGATGGGAGGTCCTAGGTTCAAATCTTATCTCAGATACTTCCTAGCTGGGTGACCCTGGGAAAGTCACTTAACCCCCACTGCCTAGCCCTTACTGCTCTTCTGCCTTGGAGCCAATACACAGTATTGATTCTAAGATGGAAGGTAAGGGTTAAAAAAAAAAAAAGAAATCCTGAGGGAAGACAATGATGAATTCAGAGCCATATGCTCACTGAAACGGGTCATAAGGATGGGAGAAAATGAGCCAATACCTGTAAGCATTGCCTTAATCTTTGTCATTGTCATTGTCTGTTGTCATCATCTTTCAAAAGCACTTTATCTCCTAAGAAATGGATTCAATGTAAATCCCAAGGTTCCCTTAGGAAGAGTGTGGCTCTTGGCAAAATGTAAAATAAGTAGGTTTGTCTTCAGCATCATATCATCACTCCTCTCCCTGGCCATGTCCTCTTTGATCCTGGGATTGTGTCCTTCTGACTGTTCCATCAACAAGATCTCTGGGCTCTGGACATTTTCTTTGGCTATGTTCTATTCCTGGGATGCTCTCTCTCCTCATCCCTGCCTACTAACTTCCCTGCTTCCTTTAAGTCCCAACTAAAATCCCATTTTTTACTAGAACCCTTTCCCCAAACCCATTTAGAGTGCCCTTTCTCTATTAATTACTTCCTACTTTTCCTGTATGTAGCTTGCTTTGTATATATTTGTATGAACATCATCTCTCGCATTGGATTATAAACTCCTTGAGGACAGGGACTTGTATTTTGCCTTTTTTTTTGGTAATCTCAATGCTTAATTTACTGCCTGGGGCATAGTAGGCACTTAATGACTAATTGATTGGCCACCTCACTAGCTACCATGTTGCCAACAAGTACCTTTCACCCCTTTCCATATCTGGAATCATAATCAAATGAACTCTTGTCATTTTTTCTGGAAAGGATATGCCAGTCTATTCTCTTATCATACTATTCACCATTCTTTACTTTTCCATCATGGCATAGGTAGGTGACACAGTGCATAGAACACTGGGCTTGAAGTCAGAAAGACCTGAGTTCATATCCAGCCTTACACACTAGCTATGTGACTCTGAACAAATCACTTAACACTGCCCCCATTTCCTCCTCTTTAAAATGAGCTGGAGAAAGAGATAGCAAATCATTCTATTAACTTTGCCAAGAAAACCCCAAATGGAGCCACAAAGAGTTGACAGAAACAACTAAAAAATAACTTCTACATACTAAAATATCATTTCCTGGCTACCACTCCTCTATATATGTTATCTCCTCCTATTAGAATGTAAGCACCTTGGGACCAAGAACTACACTTTCATTTTGTGTTTGTATGTTTTTCATTTAACCCAGTGTTTAGCACATATTAAGTGCTTAATGGGTATTTTTAATTAATTCCTTTGTTAGTACTTCTACCACTGATCTTATCACTCAATAACTTCACATTGACCCTTGGCTATTCAGGATCCTATTGGTACCTAACTTCACATACGATATTCCATTTGCTAAGCTTTCCCCGGGCATCTCTTCCTCCCTCCACTTAAATAATACTGTTTTCTTTTTTCTTTTTCTTTTTTAATGTTTTCCTTCCATCTTAGAATCAGTACTGTATATTGCTTCCAAGGCAAAAGAGCAAGAATGGCTAGATGATGGGGGTGCTAAGCAACTTGCCCAGGTCACACAGCTAGGAAGTTTCTGAGGCCAGATTTGAATCTAGGACCTCACATCTCCAGGCTTGGCTCTCAGTCCACTGAGCCATCTAGTTGCCCCTGATTATACTTTATTTTCTATTCTTATCAGCAGACTTGTCTAGTTAAGCAGGTTAGAAGGCTCTAATGGTTTAGTAATCACTATCCTCAGCAAGGTCCATTGAATCCATTCCAGAATTAATCAGAAATTCCCCTCTTTTGTTGCCTATTTTAGTGATGAGATGGCAGGAAAAAATTATGCTGAGCAATAACCTAAAGATTTAGCTGTTTCCAGGGTTTTGGGAGTAGCTATAGGAAATTTACCTCTTCTAGCTACCACCTAGAGCCATGATGGGCAACCTTTTGAGCTTGATGTGTCAAAATTTGTCAATTAAAATGAGCATAACTTAGGTGGTGTGTCACTTTGAGAAAAAAACCATAATTTCATGATTTTATAGTTTAAATAACAAAAATGTATAATTGTTAATACATAACTTTTTAATAAACCAAAATAGGTAAATTAATATAGGTAGAATTGTCCTCTATAGTGCACAGTGTCTATATATACTACAGTACAGCAAATATTTCATCCTCGGCATGTGGCCACATGTCATTGAAAATGGCTACTGACACACATGTCATAGGTTTGCTATCACTGACCCAAAGTCACCTTCTTGTGTTGATTCCAAAGTGGGGCATGAAGAAGGAGACCATGTCCAACCTACTGTGAAGATGGGATTAACTCCTGCCCATTTTTAGATTTAATCACCAAAAGTGTATACACTGGTGTATAAGCTTATGGTGAGTAAATCTAAAAATGGGTAGGAGAGAGTTAATCCCATCTTCAACACTACTCTAGTACTCATAGTGACCATAGGATTTGAGATGGAAGGGAGTCTTAGGGATCACGAAATCTCCCCCCCAAAACATATTCAACATCTAGGGACACTGAGGTCACACAGGCGAGTTGGGGAGCAGGGATTTGAGCCTTTTGGCCCTCTGATTTTAAATCCTCTTTTTACCCTCTGTCACTAGTTGAATCAGCATCAGGCCAAATGATGATGGTGGAAAAACCCTGCCACTGGTAGAAGGAAGTGCCTCAACTATTTTGGAAATTCTATTAGTATAAAATCCTCAAATATAGTTCTGTCTCCCAGATGATACATTTCCATTTTAATAAGGATTTTTTTTAACACAATGCCTTAGTCCAAAGGGATGAGCTTAATGGTAGGAATTATCGGTATCCTGTGGTACAGTACTACTTTAAGAATGTTATAATCTATGATCTTAAAAGCATACATTATAGCCATTGGTTTTTCAGCAGAGGCAACACTGACTTGTAAGTAGGGCAAATTATTTATACTGATACATTAATGACTACAGAACTTGATGTGTTAAGTCAAATTTAATGGATCAATTCTTTTTATCTTCTTATAATTTCATTGGCATTTGGAACTCCTACTGTGAAAATTCCCTCTGCTAATGCCAATCTTGGGCTCATATGTTTAAATTTTGGTTTTGGAGAGCTGCCTTGGGGGCTTGAGATGTTAAGTAATATATGATAAGTTGCATCACTGGTATATGTCAGAAACAAGACATGAACTAAGGTTTCCAAAGTCTGCCTTCTATTTCCAAATCAGAGGCTGCCATCATTGAATAGCTAATCCCTGGAATTAAAAGAAGAGCTGCAGAGTGGAAGTGTCTGTGGGGTGTGGGGACGCATTCAGGGCCAGTGTGCCTACTTGGGGAACTTGCTGATCCTCTCCTGGAGGAGGAGAATTTCAATCATGCAGCCTACATGCATTTTCAAAAGGGATCAGAGTCAAGTGGGGCTCTGTGCCACATGTGCAAAATCTGATGTTACAACACTTTCAACACAGTTCTTGTCCTTTCAGAATTCTCATATGGAGGCCTGGGACACTCCCAGAAGAGGAATTACTGAGCATTCTGAGAACTACCCTTCTGGCCCAAGTGTGACCTTGACAAGTCTTAATTCTGTGAACTGAAACCTGTCACAACCAGTGCAGAGGTCTTCTTAAAAGGAGGGATGGAGGTAGGGGTGGGAAAGGGAGATTTCTGCTGCGTTATTTTTTTCTCTCCTCTCAGACTTTATAAATAGATATATTTCCCTTGGGTTATGGGAAAGACATTTCCCTGAAATGTCATTCTGGGCTTTCTACTTTGAAGTGTCCTTATATTTCCTAAAAGTAGCTGGCCCATTGGGCTAACAAAGGAGTCAATAGGTTACTGTTGGTTGGGGTCCTGATTCCATCTTCTCTTTTAGAACAGAGGCTTATCATAGCCTTGATAAATAGGATTTTCTTTTTCCTTCCTTCCTTCCTTTCTTTCTTTCTTTCTTTCTTTCTTTCTTTCTTTCTTTCTTTCTTTCTTTCTTTCTTTCTTTCTTTCTTTCTTTCTTTCTTTCTTTCTTCCTTC
>NC_058130.1:348645489-348656171 GCF_016433145.1 Gracilinanus agilis | reverse complement strand
CTTCCTTCCTTTCTTCCTTCCTTTCTTCCTTTCCTCTCTGTGTCTCTCTCCTCTCTGTCTCTACCTTTCTGTCTGTCTCCTCTCTCTTTCTCTGTCTTTATTTCTCTTCCCCTCTCTCTTTCTCTGTCTCTTTCTCTGTCTTTGTCTTGCTTTCTCTCTGTCTCTCTATTTGTTTCTCTTTCTCTGGGTGTATTTGTGTTTTTTCTGTCTCTCTGCTTTCTTCTCTCTCTCTTTGTCTTCTCTCTGTCTCTTTCTCTGTCTTGCTGTCTCTCTCGCCTGGCTCTCTTTCTCTGTCTATTTCTCTGCTTTCTTTTTCTCTTTGTTTCTCTCTCTGTCTTGCTTTCTCTCTTTCTCTGTCTCTCTCTGTTTCTGTATCTCTTCTCTGTCTCTTCACTTTGATTCTCTTTTCTGACTCTGTCTCTCTGTCACTCCCCCCCCCCTCTTTTACTCACTAGGACCCCATGACCAACTTTCTGTACATTTTTAGTGAAACTTTAAAAAAAAGCTTTTTCTGAGATATTTTAAAAAAGAAAATACACAGCGGTATTTCCAGTCACATCACATGTCATCAAAAGCTCTGTTGTGGCCCTGTGTTGAAGACAGCTCAACAGTGGGGCCTTTTGATAACTAAAAATTGGATGTTCAGCAATTACTGTTTTTTTTTTAACTCTGAGACTGCCCAGTACTGCAGTTTTTGAAACAATTTACTCTTTTCTTTAGGTCCATTTCTCATCTCTGTCGGCAGCCTAGGGAGACACGAAACAGGCCCTATGTTTCTATTTCAGCAAAGCAGATGATATTTATTCTTCTTGAAAGAGAGAGAGGTATATTGACTAGTTAGAGTTTTCATTTTGCAACTGAAACTGTGATGCAGGCTTGTTACAAATTCGCCTAATCTTAGTTCAGATTCCCCTTTCTCTTCCTCCTATCTCCTCTAAAAACCCTGGTGGGTGAAAGAAAGCAGAGCTCCAATGTATGTATTGGACTTAGAATGAGAAAATCTGATGGGGGTGGTGGTGAACTGTGAGGAAAAGAAATGTATAGCTTGAATTCCAAACTGCAATGAATTGTAGCATATTCAGAACCATTCATTTTCCATTTTAATATTCTGATTTTAATATCATGCACCAAAGTGACCTTTCTTGGATGCCTATTTTTTAAAAAAAAATTTTCTCCTAGTATTGTTTATTTTATTTTATTGGAACCCAAGTAGCTTATAATGCAGCTGAAACCAGATGTTTTCCATTTGGAGGGGACTTGCCCGACAGTAAAGTCCTGGCTAAGTTTGAGGGAGAACAGGGGGTTTGTGCCCTTAAAATCATTGCATTTTATCTGAAGAGAAAGAAGGTTTGCCTTTAAGCACTTAGTAATGCTAGATGAATGGATTTTTCCTAATGGAAATGAAAGAGTGTTTGCCTTGAAATGCTATCAGTACTGACTTCACACTCTTCTGGGCTGGCCTCCTTCCCATTTTTTAAATCACTCAACTTCTATTTTTATAGGACATTTTCCCACTCTCTTTCTGTTGGTTAGTAGAAGGGGACACTGGCCCCACCATTTAGTTGTTAGGAAGACTGTTTTCGAAATCAGCACTGCCTATGGGGGAAGTCGGCCTTCTGTAAAGGCTTTTTGCCTTAGAGGGAATGGTCCCTTCTAACAAGACTGCACCCATCTGCTGTCCCATCCCCTTTCTTTGGCACATACTAGCCTGGACTACAAGAGAGCAGGTCAAGGTTTGGATCTCACTGGTGATTATAAATGGGCAATTCTATATAGCCACCAAAGAAATGGACTCACTGTTGAACTACAGTTTTGTTAGAACAAAAGCAGGTGGAATAGAAGTGAGATAATAAGTGAGAAGAGAGTGAGAGTAAGAAACTTCAGGCAAGGAACAGAGAAAGAAGTCAGGGTTGGTTACTCAAAAGCACTATAATATCAATAATTAGATTCAGATTCAGGAACTTGCACATTCACAGATAGGCAGGTCTCCAGAGTTAAGCAAAATAAATTAAATCCATATCCAAATAGGAACCAGTTCATTCATTGAATAAACATTTATTAATTACTTCCTATGTATCAAATTCTGAGGAAGATAAGAAATTACTTTTTCTGACTTTTAGAATTATTCAGAGATTCTAAATTTGTGTCTTAAAACATTCACAAAAACTTCTAATTGGCTACTATTTTACTGTTTTCTAATCATCTGTATTGAGAAGAAGTGATTTTTGCATTGTTTCCAGTCTTCTTCAAACATGCAAGTTATTCTCTGAATTTTGACAGGCCTCACCTGGACTTGGTCCATAATGCCTTTTTTGTTTTTCAAGTTGGGCAAGTTTCTGCATGTTGAGAAAGAGAATCAGAGAACAGAACCATAGGTAAAATTAGAAAGGGACCTTAGAGATCATCTCGTCTAGCCCCTTTGTGTTGTGCAATAGGAAATTGTGACATGGAGAATTTAAATGGTTTATCTAAGTTCTTAATACATATGCAGGAGCAGTTAGTTAGCACAGTGCCCAGGTGCTGGGCCTGAAGTCAGGAAGCCTCATCTTCATGAATCCAAACACTTACTAGCCGTGTGATCCTGGGCAAGTCACTGTTTGTCTCAGTTTCTTCATCTGTAAAATGAGCTGTAGAAGAAAATGGCAAACTTCTCCAATATCTTTGCCAAGAAAACCCCAAATGAGGTCAGGAAGAGTCAGACATGATTGAAATGATGGAACAATAACAACAAAGGGTGGAACCTGGACTAGACCCAAATTTTCTAACTTCAGGTTTAGCACTTTCCTATTGCACCACACTTTCAGACTGTCAGATGATCAGTAGTCATTCTAACCACACAGTTGTTCTCATTACAGAAATATCTTAAGACCTCAAATATTTTTAAAATTTATTTTATTTCATTAAAAAAATTTTCCCCCAGAATACATGTTGATACAATATTTAAAACTCATTTTCTGACATTTGCAATCCATGCTCTCTCTCTCCTTCCCAATCTGGAGACTGTACATATGTTATCATACAATACATATTTCCATGTTTATCATGTTGGGAAACAAGACACATATTGCTTACACCCAAGAAAAATTAATGGAGCAAATAAAGTGAAGAATGGTATGCTTCAATCTACATTCAGACTCTACTTATTCCTTTTATATTGGTGGATAATCTTTTTCATCCTGAGTCCTTTGGAGTTATCCCGAATCCCTGCCCTATTGGTAACAGCTAAGCCATTCTTAGTCACTATTGTTACTGTGTACAATATTCTTCTGGTTCTGCTCACTTCATCTTGCATCACTTCATGTTAGTCCTTTCAGGTTTTTTTTTTTTTGGATCATCTTGTTTACCATTTCTTATGGCACAATAATATTCCATTATAATCAAATACCACAGTTTGTTCAACCATTCCCCAACTGATGGACATCACTTTGGTTTCCAGTTCCTTGGCACCACAAGAAGAGCTTCTATAATATTTTTATGTAAGTAGGTCTTTCCCTCTCATCTTTGATCTCTTTGGGATATAGACTTAGCAGTAGCATTGCTGGGTCAAAGAGTACATACAATTTTATGACCCTTTGGGTGTGGTTCCATATTACTCTCCAGAATGGTTATATTAATTTACAATTCCACTGACATTGCATAAATATCTCAATTTCTCAACATTCCCTCCAATACATATCATTGTACTTTTTTGTCATATTGGCCAGTCTGGTAGGTGTGAGGTCAGAGACATTTTAATTTGCACTTCTCTAATCAATCATGGTTTGTAGCATTTTTTCATTTGGCCAAGGATAGTTTAATTTCTTTACCTCAGAATTGCCTATGCATATCTTTTGACCATTTTCTGACTCCATTCTCTATATTTTTGAGAACCCAAATATTTCTATTAGTTTCTGTTGTGTGTATATGTGTACATGCATTTGTATGCACATTTGCATTTATATAGCTTAAAATGACAGTAAGATTTTGTATGCATGCATGAATGCATATACACATGCATGCTTATGTAACACATGTATATTAACACACATGTATTATGTAACATAAGCATAGACACATTATGTGTGCATACATAGTACCCCAAAGTCTTAGTGCCACATATATGTAAAACACATATATACAGACACATATATGTATATACATGTTATATATGTCCAACACATATTTTACATGATATCTGATAAGAACTTATAGTTTATGCTCATAAAATACATTCAGTACTCTCATGTAGAAGATTAGGATCAAGATTTAAATCAAGGAGAGATTCTATAAAGATGGTAAAGTCCTCTAGCTTTTTCTATTTTCAGAATATTTTCTGATAGCATCAAGCCCTGGAACACTGTAACCTTCCAGATGAGATCTACAATCACTATAAAGGTGTTACCTAATTATCCACATAGGATTAATGAAGTCGATAAATCAATAAATATTTATTAAGCTTCAACTACATGCCAGGCCCTTTGCCATGTGCTGTAGAGCTAAGTACAAAGAATGAACCATCTGTTGTTCACAAAGACCTTGGATTCTGATGGATGGAGAATATCTATTGTCTAGACTTTCCAATCGAATGGACAACTTATGCAGTTTATCCTTTATTTGTGTATGTCTATATCTATGGCTATACCTCTGTCATATTTATATATTATATCCATCCTACTCATATCTTGGACACATATAGCAAATGGACAATTGAACAGGAAGAGGAAGAGAGAAGGAGAGTAGGCTGGAGTGTCTTCTGGAAATTCCCAAGTTCTTTTAGTGACTCCTCCCTGAAATAAAAATTTATCTTTTAAATAACAATGTTATTCTGGTGATATTGAATGGCTGTGAGTCATTGACTACTAGTTAGCCAGTCAATAGACATTTATTAAGCTCCTACTGTGTGCAAGAAGATACAGAGAAAGGTAAGAGATTGTACCATTTCACAAATAATGAATGAGATAACACATAAACAACTATGTACAAACAAGCTATATACAGAATAAATCAGAAATAATCAACAGAGAGAAGACATTAGCATTAAGGAGGATTAAGAGAGGTTTCTTATAGAAAGTGGAATTTTAGCTGAGACTGTAAGAATGGAATATGTGCAAAGTGGGATAAGACTTGAAGGTAGTCAGGGAAGCCAGGAGACAGAAGTGATGAGATAATTCCAGCATCTCCCTAATGCTTAGAGTATTTTGCTTAAAAATATAGCAAGGAAGTCAATGTTTCTGAATTGCAGAGCACACAGAGGGGTATAAGATGTAAGAAGACTAGAATGAGGATAGATTATAAAAGACTTTAAATGGAACAGAGGATTTTAATTTTGATCCTCGAGGTGACAGAGATTCACAGGATTTTGTTGAGTAGGAAGAAGACATGGTCAGAGCTTCACTTTAGAAAGACACTTGGATAGCTGAGTGAGATGGACTGGAGTGGGGAGAGACTTGTGTCAGAGAGAAAGATCATTTGAAGAACAATGAAAAGGTTTATGGTTGGTAGGCATGAGCATGCAACACATTCTAAATAAGGAATTAATTGCATTAGAGAAAAAGGAATTTGGATTGGTCATGTGTTGATAGTTGATAGTGAGGGAAAACAACTCATGTACATCATTGATGTTTTTGAGATATCAAGAAAAATTGAAGACATTCGCTAGTGTGTTGTATGAAATTGTGAGAGGACATGGATAAGAGTCATGAGAAGGGCCAAAAATGGATAGGTGGAAATTTTATTCCTGGGAGGAATGCCCAATTTGATCTAATTGTGTATAGTATATTGACTTGCTAATTTATCATTAACTAATCATGGCCATAGAACACCTTAGGGACTCTACACTGTCCTCTAGATGCGCCCTTTGTTTTCTTGACTATGCCTTTTGTTGTGTTTTTCCTTATTTAGGCATCAAAAAGATATTGACAAAAGATATATTGACAAAAAGATATATGTATATATAAAACTATATCTTGCTTAGTTCTTTCTCTGGAGGTGGACATCCATGTCATTTTTCAAATAATGCTTCCATTGCTATATATAGTGTTCTCTTGGTATTTCTTGTTTCATTCTTTATAATTTCATGTAGTTCTTCCCATGTTTTTTCAAAATTAACCTGTAATCAAATATGAATAACATGGAAATAGGTTTTGAACAATGATACATGTATAACCCAGTGGAACTGTTTGTCGGCTCTGGGAGGGGAGAGGGTAGAGGGAGTGTGGGAGTGGTGGTGGAAATCATGAGTCATGGAACTATGGAAGAATATTCTAATTAAAAATTAAAAAATAACCTATTATGCATTTATTGTTATTATTTTCTATTATGACTATATATGTGCATATATATATATGTATCTCACATTCTGCTACTATATATAAGCTCTGTGAGAGCAGGGATTTCATCTTACCTGATTTTCGTGTCTCCCTTAAAACATAAAACAATTCTCTGCTAATAAGGTGATAATAAGTAAGTACTAATAAATATTTGTTGCATTGAATCGGGGATCAGATCAGAACTTAGAACAGATCCTTCATTTTATACATGGCCCAGAGAAGTTAGATGACTTACCCAAATTTACACCACTGTTAAGAGGCTGAGGTGGGATTTCAACTGAGGTCTGATGCCAAATCCAGAATTCTCGTCATAGTCACCCAGAGAGCTTATGAAAGAACAGCCCAAGAACCCAGGACTTCGGAATCACAGTCTAAGGCATTTTACATTATATACTGCTGCTTCCCTAAAATGCAATATCTACTAATTTCTACTTCTGTCGAAAGGACAAGCAGACATTTGTTTCTCAATATTACATGTAGTGAAATATCAGTTGTTTAGTCCAAGGTCACAAGTTTTATTATCTCCTCCTACGTAAAAGTTCAGCTCAAATCAACAAGCCATTGTGTGTAGAATATTAACCTATATGCCAGGGGAGAAATATTTAAGTAAGTCATGCATGATCCATGCCTTCATGGGACTTATAGTCTTATAAGCATCTATTTGTGTAAATACATATTTATGGATAAACCACCAACCAGCCTGAAATATCTTTAGTTGGGTAGACTAATTAGAGAATTCATTAGGAAGGCATTTTTTTCCACCGCTGACAACAAAAATCATTTGTTTGTTTCATGGAAGATGTTATATTGCTATTAACATTTAAATAATGGTAAATTACTTAATTTGGTAAATTTGGTTAAGCTGGTAATGGTAAAATAAAGGTAAATGCTAATGCTTTTAAACATCCTGTATCTCCTCTTTCATAGGTGGGATCCAGAAGCAACCTCTTTCTTCTACCTGGCAATGAAGGCTCAAGATCTTCTTTAAAGTAATAAAAGGGCTATTTGCAAAAGAATCAAAAGAGCCTGGATTCATGATTCATGAATTTTCTGAAAGTTCTTCCCTGCTGTGGATATTAACCCTCTCTTCTCTTTCCTGCTAACATTTACACATTCAAACACCTTCCATAGACATGTTTGTTGTGTTAAAGTAAGGGAGAAAGTCTTTGCTGAATTAGAAATCTGCAGGCTTATGTAGGATGTGAGTCGAGCCCCTGAGGAGAAATAGAAGTTGAATGAGACCTCCTTCAGCTGCTATTAAAGGAAGACAGCTCTAATTAATTTTCTAGAATGGGAACCTGTGGTTCTAGGCATTTTGGTCCTAAGGCTAAAAACTACTTAGCCTTTTGCTCCCTAGGAGGAAAAAAAAAAGAATCTAATATGTCCAAGACTCTTACAAAGAGCCTCACCTTTATTGGGGCTCTCTCTGCTTAACTAGGCTGCATACATGGGCAGTGTTTCTCTGGCCTCAGTCAGAGAGTACATCTCTCCTGGGCTCTCCTTGCTTATTCTCCCATCACATTTTTTTCATTCTCCTTTTCTCCCTTCCTTCATCACCTTGTACTTGATTGTCATCAGGTCATACATTTTGTTTGTGTGCACACATGAACATGGTCTTGTCTCTTCTCTACAGTGTAAGCTCTCTGGGAATCAGAAAACCTGAGTTCGAGTCTCTGTTCTGCTATTTATGACTTTATGGCTGAGCAGATCCCTTCCTTCCTAGAGTCTCAGTTTCTACACCTGCAAAATGGGGGTGGTGGTGGTAGACTAGGTAGCCTTAAAAGTGCCTTCCAGCTCCACATCCTATATTTTGGAGTTACTCTCTATTCTGTCCACAGAGCTTCAGAAAACAGTCAAAGTCTGACAGATGTTTAGTGATTGAAGCATGCTCCTGAAAGCATTGAACTTTAGTGCCTGTCAGGGGTAGCTGAAGAGGTGATATGACCCCACAGCCTTTTTAGTCCAGTTACCCCTGCCTTTTGTCCACTGGCGGTAGCCAATTGCTCCTTGTTATTTGTGGCGATCTCACAAGTTGTACTGTGTGATGCCTCTGCTAAGAACATCTGGCTGGCTGTTGACTGTATCCAGGATCAATGTCCTCAGAGTGAGATTCAAGGCTGGGAAGGACCTCAGAACTCATCTGACCCAGCTCTCTTGTTTTACAGATGAGGACACTGAAGCCAGAATAGTTAAGCTATTTGCCCAAGGTCAGACAACTGGTTAATGTGATAGCTGAGCTTGGAATCCAGATCTCTTGACTCTCATTACAAGGAACCATTTCCATCCCACTAATGAAATGGAAATACAACAGAATGCAGACTCAAGATGGATCAGTCAAGAAGTGGGAGCCCTTGGTTCTGAGTTCTTAAGCTGCTTCCCTGATATGTGCCAAGCACTCCGTAAATTCCAAAATACTTTCTAAAAGTAAGCTGTCCTTATGAATATTATTAATATTAGTCAAGGAGAAGCATGGGCAGTTAGGCGATGCAGTGAATGGATTCCTGGGCTTGGAGTGAAGAAGACTCCTCTTCTCGAGTTCAAATCTGGCTTCAGACACTTACCAGCCCTGTGATCCTGAGCAAGTCACTTAACCCTGTTTGCTTCCGTTTCCTCATCTGTCAAATGAGTTGGAGAAGGAAATGGCAAAGCTCTCCAGTATCTTTGCCAAGAAACCCCATATGGTGTCACAAAGAGTTGGATATGACTGAAAAAAAATGACTGAAAGGAGAAACACTAGATTAAGGTTCTGACTTAGTAATTAGTGCCATGTTTCATAATTAACCAGCTGGATTTCTCTTTGTCTAGAGCCTGGTAGAGTGAAAAGAACATTGAATTTGAAATCAGAAGATTTGGATTTGAATCCTGGATGTGAACCTGTTTAACTATTGTCAAATCTTCTAACTTCTCTGGGCTGTTTTTTCATCTGTAAAATTAAGAGTTTGGCCTAGATGGCTCCCAAAGCCTTGTGTAGGCTTATATTCTGTGAGCCTGTGGAGTAACAGATGAACTTGCTTCTTGGTTCAAAATCCTTCTGGGTAGAAGAAAACACCCTCCTTCCGCTGCCCTTCTGGAGTCTCTCAGTGAGTTGCATTTGTGTTCTTATAGGCCTTTGGAGCAATGGGAGGGAGTTTAACGAGGACCAAGGGTACATGGTGATGCCAGTTCCATGACCAGAAAAATACCCTAATCTCCAGAATCCAGTCAGATAGAGTAGCTTAAGTCAGAATTATCCTGTGTACACATCAGAAAATAATAAACTAAAAAGCATTTACTACGTGCCAAGCATTATGCTAAGAGAGAGGGAGTTCAACCCACTTCTTTCATCCCAGTTTCCCCATCCCTCTTCCAAGAGAATATAATATCTGCCTAGACTGTGCTTTGCTGGTCTAGGAAGGAGAAGCATTACTGAAGAAGCCATTAATCACTCAGGTTTATGACAGCTCCCGGCTGTATAAAAATGATGCTCTGTGGTTTATTGACTTCTCTGGTGGCAAGGTCTCGTCTCATTCTTTATGTGTGTGTATGTATGTGTGTGTTTTTAAACTCTTACTTTTTGTCCTAGTGACAACTCTAAGACAGAAGAGCAAGGGCTAAACAAATGGAGTTAAATGACTTGTCCAGGGTCACATTGCTAGAAAGTGTCTGAGACTGTATTTGAACCCAGGTCTTTCTGACACCAGATCTGTCATTCACTTTTGGTTCATTCTAGTGCAGTGATTTCCAAACTTTTTTGGCCTACTGCCCCCTTTCCAGAAAAAAATATTACTTAGAGCCCCTGGAAATTAATTTAAAAAATTTAATAGCAATTAATAAGAAAGATAAATGTACCTGTGGCCATCACTGCCCTCCTGGATCGCTGCAGCACCCACCAGGGGGCGGTGGCGCCCACTTTGGGAATCACTGGTCTAGTGGATCCTGAGATGTTTTGATTTCATTTCACATGACTAAAGGGGAGAAAGAGGATTCAGGAGGAAGAAAGTTCACTCTCAAGGATGTACATATCCTTGGAATAAATGACTGATTCCTTGATAAGTTTCTGTTATTTGGAGTCTGACAGAGAACTTGGGGATACTGAAATTTTAAACTACCAGCCTGGGAAGGGCAAGTTGCTTCTGATTTCAATAGATAGCTGGAGAGAGGGAGAGAAAGAGAGAAAGACAGACAGACAGACATAGACAGGGAGAGACAAAGAAATAAAGAGATAGAGACAGAGAGAGACAGACAGACAGAGACAGAGAGACAAAGAGAGAGAGACAGAGGGAGAGACATAAGGGCAGAGAGAGACAGAGAGAAAGGGGGAGGTAGAAAGGAAAGAGAGAGAGAGAGAGAGAGAGAGAGAGAGAGAGAGAGAGAGAGAGAGAGAGAGAGAGAGAG
>NC_058130.1:348632434-348645150 GCF_016433145.1 Gracilinanus agilis | reverse complement strand
GAAAGGAGAGAGAGAGAGAGAGAGAAAGAGAGAGAGAGAGAGAGAGAGAGAGAGAGAGAGAGAGAGAGAGAGAGAGAGAGAGAGAGGGGGAGGGAGGGAGAGGCAGCCAGAGAACCAGAGAGACAGACAGAGACAGAGAGAAGTTGTGAGCACTGAGAAATTCTGACCCCTCTACACCCAGACCTCCTCTTCCTCTTCCCTCAGTAGAAAGAAAGCCTGAAGCAGGGTAACTCCTTCAGATTCCAAGAATGTAAACTGGTGGGCTCACTGAGGCCTAAAGTGATTCATTTCCTGTAATTACTATGGCTAAAAATGTCATTCACAAAATTCTTTAAGCTTGAAAAACACAAAAAAATACATAAAACCAGTCACTTTTCTAACCAGTGTTATTATCTGTCTTGATTACAAAGACACACATTTGGGTATGTCCTGGCCTGGCTGGCAGCATACATACTGAGGGGCTCTGATACTGTGCAATGCAGGCAGATAGAGGGAGCTACATTAAGTATAAATTCAAGCTTATTCTGAAAGGAATAACGATTTTTGTCTCCCAAGATTTTTATATTTAGTTTTAGAGCATGTGTTCCTTCTTCACAGTGCAAGAGTTTTCTATGTACACAGGAAATGTTAATTGTAGACCCCAAATTATGCCTGATGCTCTATTCCATAGAAAGATCATTAGCTCTGGAATCAGGAGAACTGGGTTCAATTCCTACTTAGATCACTTATTTGTAAGAAATCTTATGCAAATCACGTCATCCCTTCAGGACAGTTTTTTCATCTATAAAACAACAGGATGAGATTTTTTTTTTTATAAAACAGATTTTAGATTTATTCCTTCAATGGTTTTCTTACTTTTGATTTCATTCAACTTACCTTTGATTTTTAAAATTTCCAATTTGGTGTTTAGTTGTAGAGTTTTTATTTGTTCTTTTATATTCTTAATTGAATGACCAAGTCTATTCTTTCTTTAATTTATTGATATAAATGTTTAGCGAAACAAATTTTCTCCTTGGGCTTTTTAGGTATGTCCTCTCATTGTTGTCATTCTCTTAAATGAAATTACTGATTGTTTCTATGATTTATTCTTTGGCCCATTCACTTCTTTTTATTTATTTTTTTTTTATAAAATCTTACCATTTGTCTTAGATCAATACTGTGTGTTGGTCCCAAGAAAGAAGTACAGTAAGGGCTAAGCAATTGAGGGTTAAATGACTTACCCAGGGTCATATAGCTGAGAAGTGCTTGAGGTCAGATTTAAACCCAGGGCTTGTCTCTAAGCCTGGTTCTCAATCTACTGAGTCAGCTAGCTGCCCCTGACCCACTTATTCTTTAGAATTAGATCATTTAGTTTTTTTCTTTTTTAATTTTAAACCCTTAACTTCTGTGCATTGACTTATAGGTGGAAGATTGGTAAGGGTAGGCAATGGGGGTCAAGTGACCTGCCCAGGGTCACACAGCTGGGAAGTATCTGAGGCCGGATTTGAACCTAGGACCTGCTGTCTCTAGGCCTGGCTCTCAATCCACTGAGCTACCCAGCTGCCCCCTAGATCATTTAGTTTTAAGTTAATTTGTAATTTTTCTTTCCATAGTCTTTATTGAATGTAATTTCAATTGCATTATGATCTAAAAAAGATGCACTTAATAGTTCTGTTTTTCTTATTTGTTTGTGAAGTTTTTAATGCCCTAATACATGGTCAATTTTTGAGCAGGTGCTGTGTACTACTGGAAAAAGATATATTCTTTTTTTATTCCCATTCACTTTTCTCCAGAAGTCTATCATATTCAATTTTTCTAAAATTCTATTCACCTCTTTAATTTCTTTCTCAGTTATTTTTTTGGGGTTTAGATTTATCTAGTTCTGAGAGGGAAAGTTCAGATCCTCAACTAGTATAAGTTTAGTGTCTATTTTCTCTTGTACGTTATTTAACATCTCCTTTAAAAATTTGGTGTATATATATATATACATATATATATATATATATTTAGTATTCATATTACTTCATTGTCTATGATACCTTTTAGCAAGATGCAATTTTTCTTTATCTCTTTCAATTACATCTCTTTTTGAGCTTTGTCTGAGATCATGATTGCTATTTCTGCTTTTTTTTTTTATCTCAGCTGAAGCATAAAGATTGTGCTCTAGCCCTTTATCTTTACTCTGTGTGTCTTCCTGCCTAAAATGTGTTTCTTGTAGATAGCATATTATAAGATTATGGTTTTTGATTCATTCTTCTTTCTGCTTTTGTTTTATGAGTGATTTCATTCCATTCACTTTAAAGTTATGGCAATTAATTGTGTACTTCCCTCCATCTTAATTTACCAGCTATTCTTCTCTTTTTCTCTCCTTTCACTCTCTTCCTCCTAATAAGTAGTTTACTTTTGAACACCATCTCATCAAATCTTTTTTCTTTTCTATTAGTCCCTCCTTTCCACTTCTCTTATCCACATCCATTTTTACTTCCCCATATGGTAAGATAGATTTCTATATTGAACTGAGTATATATGTTATTCCCTTTTTGAGCCAAATCTGATGAGAGTAAGGTTCCAGTATATCCACCACCTCTACCTCCCATTTCCCCCTCCATTATAATAGCTTTTTCAGGCCTCTTATATTTGAGCTAATTCAACCCACTCTCTGTCTCCCTTCCCTCTTCTCCCAGTGCAGTCCACTTTCTCATGTCTTAATTTTATTTCTTTTGGGTAACATCTCATTTTAGTTAATTCATACCCACATCCTCTATGCATATTCTTTCTCATTACTCTTATATTTATAAATATGTCTATCTTTCCTTATAAGAATTTAAACAGTTCAATCTTATTGAATTCCTTATGATTTCTCTTTCCTACTTATATTTTTATGTTTCTCTTAAACCTTCTTTTTGAATGTCAAATTTTCTATACAGTGTTAACTTGGACATAACACAGAACTACTAAGGTAGTCAGAAAAAACAAGTCTTTAATGAGGAAAGAAGTTGGTCCAGTAATCATCTGCTTGCACAGAGCCAAACTCCCCAAACTACAGGAAGTCAATACCCTGGGGTTCTCAGGACTATCCCTAGGAGAATGCACCATGCTAGATGATTCTTCAAAGAATAATAGAACTTGGGGAACTTATATACCATTTGGGGAACTAAGGACAGAGAAGTATACAAAGAAATGAGAAGTCTAAAACAGAATTATCAGAGAGAAACTGAGGCTAGCTGGGAGAGGACTTTGATACAATGGGAGAAACTACTAGGACAAAAGGGTACTTAACATTTGACTAGGTCTACCTTGAGTTCTATTGTTCTGTTTGAAATTGGTTAATCTAGGACTTCCTTTGGGTGAGTTCTCAGGGGACAGGGGCAGGCTTGAGGTCTCTAGATTTCAAGTTAACAACAGTTCTTGTCTTTAAGTTATCAATTTCATTTAATACCTATTTTTCCCCCTGAGGAATTATATTCATTTTTTCTGATTAGGTAATTAATTGTAATCTTCTCTCCTTTGCCCCTGGAATATTATATTCCAGGCCCTCCAATCCTTTAAGGAAGAAGTAGCTAAATATTGTATTAACCTGACATTCCTTGATATTTAAATTATTTCTTTCTGGCTACTTGTAGTATTTTTTCCTTAACCTGGAGCTCTGGAATTAGTTACAACATTATTGGGATATTTTTTCTTCATTTGGGGATCTCTTTCTAGTTGTGATTGGTGGATTCTTTCAATTTTTTTTCAAATTTCTTTATTACCCTCTGATCTTAGGCTATCAGGACAATTTTCCTTGATAATTTCTTGAAATCCAATGTCCAGGTTCTTTTTTTGATCTTGGATTTTGGGTAGCCCAATAATTTTTACATTATCTCTCTTCAATCTATTTTATAGGTTGGTTGTTTTTTTTAGGGAGAAATTTCATATTTTCTCCTTTGTTTAGTTGTTTCTTTATGTCTCATGGAGTCATTAGCTTCCATTTGCCCAATTCTAATTTTTAAGAATTCTTTTCTTCAATGAGTTTCTGTACCTTCTTTTCCATTTGACTAATACTACTTTTTAAGAAGTTGTTTTTTTTTAGTAAAAATGTTCTGCCTCCTTTTCCAATTGTTTGAATTCTATTTTCTTCAGAATTGTTTGTTGAATTTTTGTATATATTTTCCCATTTTTTGTGCTTCTTTTACCAAGTAGTTAACTGTTATTTCATAATTTTCTTGCATGACTTTCATTTCTTTTCCCAATTTTTTTCTAACTTTTCAAAGTCATTTTAAACCTCTTCTAGAAGTTCTTTTTGTTCCTGACTACAATACACATTTTTCTTTGAAGTTTCATTTGTAATTTTTTTTTTACATCATTCTTTTCTAGATTTGTTCCATGTTACCATAACAACTTTATATTTTTTGGTTATTTTTTAGTGTTTTTTCCACTCATTTTTGCCCTTTTTCTGTTACTTTTAACTCTTTATTAAAGTTGATCTCTGTTCCTCTGGCAGAGAAGCCCTGTCCCATGTTTCTTCTTGTGATATTCAGAGCTTTGCTTCTAGCTTGTAAGAACCTTAAAGTCTAACTGCTGGCTTGAACTTTTAGTGGGGGGCCTAAGAATAGACTTGCACCAGCGGGGGATGCCTTAATGCTGGTTTGCACAGTGGGGTACCTTGTTGCTTGCTTGTACAAGCCTCATTATTTGCTTGCATAGTTGAAGACCTCACTACTGACTTGTACCAGTTGGGGTTCTTTGCTCCTGACTTATTCAGTGGAGGGGCTCAGCTGCTGATTTGTACAATTAGAGTCTTCACTGCTTGTATACACAATGCGGGGCATCACTACTGGCTTATTCTGGGACAGAGGCCTCACTGGTAGCTTGTGTACAACCTGTTGTCATAGAGGTAAGGTCTCACTGTTGTAGGGGTGAAGCTTCATTGTTGGCTTGCATTGGGGGTAGAACCTTGCTTCTGGCCTGCCCTGGGGGAATGTCCTGCTATAGGCCAATGTCTAATTAAGGCCATTCTGCTAAACTCTGCTCTGCCAACCTGTTGCTGGCTTGCTTTGGGTTGAGGTTTCACCCTTCCCCAACTGAAGTGTTGCCTTCAGTTAAGTGTTGGCTTAAGCTGTCTTTTCCAGTTTGTGCCTTCCTCCCACCTCAGGGAGACAAACTTATTCCTAATAATTTCTCTGAGCTTTTCTGGGTTGGAAAACTGTTTCACTGCTCCAAAATTCAGAAAAAGCCTTTGTTTTAAAATGGTTTAGAGGGGAATTTGGGAGAGATCAGACAGGTCCCCTCCTCACTTTTTCGCCATCTTGGCACTGGAAATCCCAAAATGATTAACAGAAGACAACAGATTAGAGTGCTTTTGTAAGCATGAACAGTTTGTTGCTGACTTCGAAGGAAAGCTGAGCCAACATATGGTTGGCAGTATTGGAATGGAAAAGGAGTGGGTAGCTTTCAGAGATTTGGTGTACAGGACTGCATTCACTCATCTGGCCCAGAATAGTCATAAACATAAGGATTTGGTTTGATGAAAATTATGGGGAAATTCAGAAGCTACTAAACAAGAAATAAGAACTCCACAGGGTTTACCAGTGGGATAGTTTGTCCATCTCTAAAAAAGGTGGCATTTAACTCTATCAAAAGTAAAGTACAAATGAAGCTCAGAGAAATACAGGATTTTTGACTCAATAAGAAGACAGATGAAATTCAGTTTTACACTGATAACAACCCAAAGCACTTCTCTGGTGTCTTAAAGTTTATTTGGGGGCCAAAGACCTAAGGAGAATCTTAACCACTCAGGACTGATGGAGCTAAGATGTTCAGTGATAAGGATGTGATCCTGGAGAGATGCCACGAACACTTCCAAAGTGTATTCAATAGATTGTCATTAATCAATGAAGTCATTGATCAGGCTTAAGCTCCACTGGCATGGCAAAATGCTCAGAGTTGATTCCATCCTGGTAGAGATCTACAAAGCAAAAGGTCTACTCTTCAGAGAAAAGCTGACTGAAATATTCTGGGTCATATGGGTCTACTTAAAAAATCTAAAAAATAAGTATTGTCTCTCCATTTTACTCCTAGGGCTGATGACTTCCAATCTGATGACATTGACTCCTCTACTTCCCCGCAAATATCGAGTAGCTAAATAACAATACAAGCTAGCATTTATTTAGTGCTGTAAGATTAGCAAAGCACTTCATTCACATTATCTCCTTTAATTTTTACAACAGTCCTAGGAGGTAGATAATTTACCTTTAATTTATAGGAAAAAAAACCTAAGTCAGATAAAGGTGAAATGACTTGTCTATTGTGTGTTTGGAATTCAGGGAGGTGCCATTTTAAAGTATCTTACAAACTTCCTGTGGACATGTGGGGAACTTTGAGACTACTTTCCCTGTGATCCAATGGGTTTCCAGTCTGACGTGATAATGTCAGACAACAGGAACCAACGTATAGTGCAGTTTAACTTTGGAGGGCGGGCTTGAGACTGGCGTCTCTGCTACCTGAGCTGGCTTCCTGGGGACTGAGAGGAGTAGGGAGGGTATGGAAGAAAATGGCAGAGGCAGCAATTTGAATTTTTTACAGGTGCATTCAATTTATCTCTATCAGCATGGCTTTAATAAAAATACTAATTTCCCTTATAATATCTGCCTTCATCATTTTTAAAAATAACACTTTGGTCATATAGCTAGACCATGAGGTCAAATTAGAACTTGGGACTTGACACCAGCCCCAGTACTCTTAGTCACTGTGGCACTTGGCTGACTTTATCATGGATATTGTTCAGGATTTTGGAGCTGGGAGAGAATGCTTCTAGTCTGACCCCCTGATTTTCCAGATGAGGTCCACAGAGGGAAAGTAATTTGTCTAAAATTGCAGTAAGAGGCAACAAGAGGGCCAAGACTAGAAACCAGGCTCGGTTCTGATTTCTAGGTTCCATTATATGGTAGCAGTCATTTCAGCTTAAAAACAATCTCTTCCAAATGGAGTTGACTATTCAGTTGCATATAAAATGGCAGCCTTATCCACTTGTCTTTCTCAAGCTGTGTGAATAACATGATGACAGTAAAGTCAACAACTCAAAGTTCTGAAACATTTGAAGGTGCTGGCTGTATAGCTGTAGCAGAGAGAGTGGTGCTGAGAATAGGGAGCCGCTGGGCTCAGAAAGCCCGAGCTTAGTAACACATCACGGACATCCCTCCAGAATGGGCACTCAGGGGAAGTAGGAAAGAGATGACTGTTCTGGGATGGGCTACCACAAAAATTTATTTTCACAGATGCCTGATATTCCACCATTGGTGATCACTCATTGGTGGTCAACCATCTCATCACCGGCTCCTCTTTTAAATGTTAATTTCCTTGAGATGGGCTAATATTTTTCTTCAGCATCTTATTAATAGCAATAATAGGAAGGGATGTGATGTGCTAGTAAATATTTAACAACCAGAACATTAAAAAAAATAAATGTTTGCATTTTAAGCTTAATCTGTATTCTTAACATTTTCCCCATCATTATGGAAAGTTCAGATAATCAACAAAATAATAAATCAAACCTTGATTTGTAGCTTTTTCAAAGGGCAGATGTTACATAGAAAATTTAAGAATCTGCCTTTGTGTGCTGGTTTGAACTGTTTCTAGAACACGCCTGTAAATAGCTCCTACTTTAGAGAATATAAAAGATATTTCTTAACCTTCAGTTAGGTAGTACAAGTATTAATGAAGGCAGCTGGTAGAATCGTGGATAAAGCAATAAGTCTGGAATTAGGATAGACCCAAGTTCAAATTCAACCTCAGATACTGACCAGTTGTGTGACCCTGAGTAAATCAATTAAAATCTTTTTGCCCCAGTTTCCTTAACTATAAAAAAAGGGAAGATAATAGCACCTGCCTTCCAGTGTGTTTTTGAGGACAAAAGATATAATATATTATTAAGAGACAAAAATAATAAGAGATAAAAACTGACTAGCATGTAGTAGATGCTCTATAAATGTTTATTCTCTTCCCTCAGTCAGTCAATAAATATTTATCAAGGTCCTGCTATGTGCCAGGCACTGAGCTAAGGGCTAAGGATAAAAAAGAGACAAAAGAGAGTCTCTGCCCTCAAGGAGTTTGCTGTCTAATTTTTATTTTCATTTTAAAGAGGAGGAAATTACTCAAAATGCTCAAGATGCTCAAAGTTACAAGCTAAGACTGGAACTCGTGTCTTCTGAATGCAACATAAATTCTCTTTTCACTGCTCCTCAGGAATTCTTGAGTTCTATCTTATACAAATAAGATGCAGCTACTTATGAATGAAAGGACACGGGGAACAAGTGAGAGGCCTTGTTGCCTGGAGAACCTGATGTCTGATTGAGCATGGGAAAACAGGGAGAGAGAGAAGATAAATTTTCCACTGCATGGTTTTTGCATGTTTTGCTTATTAAAAGAGTAGATTTTAGGTGTACATTTTAGGCCAGTGGGACAATAAACCACCTAGATGTTGAAAATTACTCCTCAGAAAGTTCATTCACCTTGTATTAGAAAAACACACACACACACACACCTGTTTTTGTGCATGTATGTTTGTATAATTTGTACACACATGCATGTTGTTATGATTTAAATACTTTGAGAGCTTATTTAAAATTTTTATTTTTCGAGAGATTCGTTTTGGGTAACAATATCAATTTCTTGATTAAACTAGCCTATATCCAATAGATTGATAGGTCACTGGCTCTCTCAGTGACCAAAGATCCTGACGGTCCCTTTGGCAGATCTATAAATACAGTTTTGAGAGCTCATTATTCAGCCCCTCCCTTACACTTCCCAAGACATTTTTAATTAATCAAAAGCTAATTAAGAGGTGGTTCATAAAACTCTTAACCCCTTCTCCTCAGCCATAGGTGATGGGGGTCATATAGGCAGGAAGACAATCATCTTCTTTACCTATTAACTAGGTTTTGTTAAAAGAAAAATATTTCTTGGAATTCCTAAGAACAAAGAAAATACAAAGGTCAATAGACTGGCTGGAGCCTCTGATCCAGTACCCTGGGCCAGGAATTCTCTCTAATATACAAGAATTCTCTCTAAGACCTTGACAGAGTACATAAAATAATAAATTCTCATAATATATATATATACATACAAATATGTATATTGCCATGCATCTTCAAAAAATCAATAAACACTTATACCTATTATATATCAGGCATCATGCCCTATACACACATTTGCACAAGTCTATATGTGGGTCTATACATACACATTTAATAACATACATGCATACACACATTTATCTCACAATCCTCCTAAATTATATTTTCAGGACATGGAAAAGAAAAGGTCCAAAGGAATCAGAACTGGTAGCAGAGAAAGGATTTGGGAACTCCAGGTAGAAACCAGGAAGATTATTCATAGTCTATGGATTTAAGGACCTAGTCTACACTTCTCAATGAATTAGAAAAGTAAAAATGGATTTGAACTCGAAGAGATCAGGAGATTGTAAAATTTTTGAATCTGGAAGGGGTCTTACATAATGAATGGCAGTAGTGTCCAACTCTTCATGATGCCATTTGGGGTTTTCTTGGCAAAGATACTGGAGTGACTGGATGTTTCCTTCTCCAGCTCATTTTACACATGAGGAAACAAAGGCAAACAGGATTAAATGACTTGACCAGAGTCACACAGTTAGTGAGGTCAGATCTGAACTCTGGTCTTCCTGACTCCAGGCTTGAAACTCTATTTACTGTGCTACCTAGATATACATACATACACAATTTCACCAGCTTTTGTTGGATAGTTTCTATTATTTTAATCATTTTATAGATGAAGAATCTGAGACTGACATAAGTAATGTAAAGAGGGTTGAACAGCTATTGAGTGTCTGAGATGTGATTTAAATCAGATTTTTTTGATTTCAAGTACAGTGTTCTATATGCGATACCATCTATATATTAGAGAATACCTAGCCCAGGGCTTTTTTTTTTTTGCTTTTTTAAATATAAATTTTTATATTTTATTTTTTCCCAATGACATATACTAACAAATTTTAACATTCATTTAAAAATATTTTTTGAGTTTCGAATTCTCTCTTTCCCATCTTCTCTTCCCCCTTTTCGAGAAGGCAAGAGATTTGATATAGGTTATGCATATGCAGTCTTGCAAAACATATTTCCATATTAGCCATGATGTGAAAGAAAACACAGACCAAATCATCCTCTCCCAGCCCAAAATAAAGAAAGTTTTAAAAAGTATGCTTCACTCTGCATTCCAACTCCATCAGGTCTTTCTCTGGAGCTGGATAGTATTTTTCATCATAATTCCGTTGAATTGTCTTAGATCATTGTGTTGCTAGGAATAGCTAAATCATTTACAAATGATCATCATACAATGTCCAGAACTTCTTAATCTGAGTTTCACAGACCCCAAATGAATCAGGATAGATTTCAGAGGGTATTTCCCCTTATATTGTGAGCTCCTGAGGGGCAAAATCTGTTTTTTTGCCTTTCTTTCAATTTCCAGTGGTTGGCACAATGCCTGGCATTTAATAGGTGTTTAATAAATGTGTATTGGTTGACTTATTTCAATATAATTCATTTCCTTTGTAATCTTAAGTTTTATTTTCACAGATAAAAATATTATTCTAATAATTATTTTTTTGTTTTTCTACCACCCCTCCAATATTGATTTTTTAAAAAATTGTATTTAATTAATTTAGAATATTTTCCATGGTTACAAGATTCATGTTCTTTCCCTCTCCTTCCCCCAACCTCCTCCCAAAGCCAACGTGTGATTCCACTGGGTTTTACATGTATCATTGATCAAGATCTATTTCGACATTTTTGATATTTGTACTAGTGTGGTTGTTTAGAGTCTACATCCCCAATCATATTCCCATCGAACCATGTGATCAAGCAGTTGTTTTTCTTCTGTGTTTCTGCTCCCACAGTTCTTCCTCTGAATGTGAAAAGTGTTCTTTGAGAATTATTTTTTAAATAAGTGACTTGTCCAAAATCACTAAGATGGTGAATGGTAGAGATGGGTCTAGGTCCCTGGACTTACATCATATTGTCTCATCTTCATTGCTTTCGTATAGATAGAGTTAGGGCTCTGAAAAGGCCACTGTTTCCCCCAGTGTCATTGAAGTCACTGTACTCCCCCTTGTCATGTTGTTTTAGTAACCAAAGTAAAAGTTAAAAAACAAAATGAAAAACCTAAAACACAAGACCATCTTAGGGGTCCATGACATGTACAAAAAAGTCAGGAACTTATGATCTAGTCCACCTTCTACTCCTTCCACCCTCTACTCCACAGATGACAAAACTGAGGCCCAAAGAGACTAGTCTGAGGTAGTTTGAGTAGCAAACAGTAGAGGTGGGATTTGAGCCTAGGCCATCTGACCTCAAATTTAATGCTTTCCACTGTAGAGCCTCAGCTTTGACACTTCCTGACTGGGTGTCCTTTACTTCTGTTACCACATTTGATCCTTCCAAAGGCAAAATTCAAGTTCTCTGAATCCCATTTCATTTATTTATTTGTTTATTTGCTTGTTCATTCATTCATTCATTCATTCATCCAGTTATTTGTTTATTTGCTTGTTCATTCATCCATGTATTTATTTATTTAGTTAGTTGTTTATGTTTTTTTTAATTTAAAAAAAAAAAAAAAGCCCTTACCTTCCATCTTGGAATCAGCTCCAAGACTGAAGAGTGATAAGGGTAGGCAATGGGGGTCAAGTGACTTGTCCAGGGTCACATAGCTGGGAAGTGTCTGAGGCCAGATTTGAACCTAGGACGCCCCCCCCCCCCATCTCTAGGCCTGGCTCTCAATCCACTGAGCTACCCAGCTATCGAGCTGTCCCCTAAATCCCATTTTATAAATGAGAGAAAAGGCTTGGAAATATTTCAACTTTACCAAAATCCTTGAAAAATAGTAAGTAACAAAATGGGAACTTGAACCCAGGTCTTTGGAATCCCAAGTTGGGTTTCTTATCATTTATTCTGTCTGCCGCTACATAGAGGAGTCTGACTTAGATTCTCAGCTGCCCATCGCCTTTGTACAGACAGCATTCAGAACCCTTTGTTTCCCACCATTGCCAGGTCTGCTTCCTTCCTACTGGGCCTCCCTCAACTCCGGTTTTCACTAGAGGGAGGTCATTTGGAGGTTGAGACCGTGGGAGGAGGTTGTTTGGTCTGGAATCAGTATTAGTATTCAGGCTTTAGCTGGAATTAAAAAAAAAAAAAAAAAAAAGATGGAGGTTGGCATTGAGATGCCCCAGGCCATGGCGGTGCATTTCCTCCATGAGCTCAGCTCCTTCCCAGGGAACTGCCAAAGGATCTGTGTTTTCTTTAACCTTGACCATTGGGAGACCCCTCTTCCCATCTCCTCCCAACTTCCCCTCCCCCCTACCTCATCCTCCGCCATATAAAAATTGTTGGATGATGAATCCTGCAGATCTAAAGGAAGGAATTTCTGGCCCGTGGGAGGTTGACATGATTCACTTCCTGTCATTAGGAGAGTGAGAAACATCTCATTCATAGACCTTCTTTTGCCTGTGATTACTTCAGCTGCGCTTGGCCTTCATGCTGATATCACTGCTGAGGAGGGTGTCGCTCAGATTCATCCGGGTCCCTGTTGGGAGGGAAGGGTTTCCACTGCAGGTGCCGCCTCAGCTCCCAAGCTGAGCAGAAATCTCTGGGCAGAGCCCATTGCATAACTAGCATGGCAGATGAGGCTTTTTCTTTCTTTCTTTCTTTCTTTCTTTCTTTCTTTCTTTCTTT
>NC_058130.1:348619693-348629494 GCF_016433145.1 Gracilinanus agilis | reverse complement strand
TTTCTTTCTTTCTCTTCCTTCCTTTGTTTTGTTTCCCTTCCTTCCTTCCTTCCTTCCTTCCTACTTTCCTTTCTTTTTTTTTTTAAGTGGTCAATTCAACAGCTGCTGTTTTTGAGCTAATTTTTATCTTGGGTGCCAAAAATGAAGTTAGAAAGCATTTTGTTCCCAGACATCTATTCTGTTAATTTTTTTTCTTCTGTAGCCTATATTTCCTCATGGGAGATCCTAGGTGTCACAGTTGATAAAGCTCTGGGTGTAGAGTTAGGAAGACTCATTTTCCCCCCGAGTTCAAATCTGGCCCTCGGAACTTACCAGTTGTGTGACCCTGGGCAAGTCATTTTATCCTGTTTTTTTCTCAGTTTCCTCATCTGTAAAATGAGCTGGCAAACCATCCTAGTATCTTTGCCAAGAAAACTACAAAGGTTAAGGTTGTTATGAAAAGTTGGGTATGACCGAAACAACTGAAAAATGATAGTATTTCCTCATTGTGGGGAAATGTTCTAGTTGTAATAATAATAACTTATATGCCTATCTGGAGTGCTTTAAGGCATATAAAACACTTGTGAGGTAGCTGGTATAAATATTATTATCTGCCATTTTGTAGATTTGGAAGCTGAGTTAGAGAGAGGTTAAGAGACTTACCCAAAGAGCCATGAGTCCAACCCTGCATCCAGCAAAACTATCAGTACCATTTTTGCAACAGCATGTATTTACATTATTTCTCTGTATCATATTTGGTAATTTTCACAATATTTCAAACTTTTTCATTATTATATCTGTTAGGGTTATCTGTGATCAATGACCTTTGATATTTTTATTATAATTGTTTTGAGGTGTCACGAACTTCATCCATAATAATACAGCCAACCAGCTGTTTGAACTGGCTCCCCTCTCTGTGACTGCCTACTAGGGAAAGACTTTTCAGGACCAGAGCACACCTCCCCCCCCCCCCCCCCACACACACACACTAAGAAGTGACTAGTCTAAAGTAATAGCTAGTAAGTACCTTACACCTCCAGTTTCCTGGCTCCCAGGGATTTTTCTATAAACTACACTCTTATGAGATGCTGCTATAAAACATAAGAAAGGAGGGCAGCGAGGTGGCTCAGTGGATTTTTGTGAGCCAGGACCAAAGATTGGGTTCAAATCTGCCCTCAGAAACTTCCTAGCTGTGTGACCCTGGACAGATCACTTAACCCTGATTGCCTAGCCCTTACAGCTCTTCTGCTGTGAAACTGATACACATTATTGGTTATAAGACAGAAAGTAGGGTTTAAAAAAATCATGTGAAAGGAGCTACTTTATATTAGACACAATTGGATGATATACTTTGACTTTGGGGCACATCACCAAGGTTGGCCCTGTGAGCAATCAGAACGGGCAGCTGCCTCTGTGATATGATTTAAGGTGTAGAAAATGGACAATTCTTCCCTTTAAAAAATATGAAAAGCATCCTTGACTTAGTGTTAAAAGACTTCTCTTCAAACCCAAACTCTACCACTTTTGCCCGTGTGATTTGGGACAAGTTATTTCATCTCATTTAGCTTGAGAAATCTCATCTGTAAAATGAGGGAAATGGACTATTTAGCCTCAAAAGACCTTTCTAGTTCTAAAGCCTTTCAACTATAAGCCTAGACCTGAAACTCCTACTATAATGGTCATTCCTTTGAGGGAAGGCACTGTCCCCAAAAGACCCCTATCAAATTGCAAAGTGTTATCTGAGATCAGCAATGTGGTAGTCTATTTATATGCACAATCATGTTAGTAGGGATTATTTGAGCAAATTCTTTGGCAAGGGGACACACAGGAGTTGCACATTGTAAGGGAGAGGAGTGGAATGGGATAAAGGTCTGCTGGAGTAGAGGGAGGAGATTTCCTGGAATGATGGGCCCAAATGGCCCAGCCACCATGAAATCCTTATTCATCTGAGATTAGGAAAGAACAGATACAAAATAGAAAGAGCTGATCATAGGCTCATCTATACATCAGAGTAAGGTGAGAGACAGCACAATTGCCTCTTCCTACCCCCCAACTTCCCTTACCTGGCTCTCTCCTCAAAGCAGCTAACTATCCATGTGATCCATGACCAGAAATAAGGAGAGTGACTCAGGGAAGAGGGAGCAATTCCTTATTGGTCATCTCTTCTGGCCCACCAGAATCTTCCTTATCTCACAGTACAAGGCCCTCATTCCTACGTGACCAGAAACAGATTCCTCCATGCTTTCATAGAGTCAGGGATGATTGTGCAAGCTGAAAGGAAACTAAGAGTTTTTAAGAGTCAGTTCACTAGTATCACACTATGAAATGCACTCACTCCATCTGGTTCTAATGAGCATGGGGAAAGAAATAGTCCGAAAGATGTTTTCAGAGATATAGTGTGTTGTAAAGAATAGTGCACTGAATCCAGAGTCAAGACAATGTGAGTTCAAATTCTTCCTAAGATATTTATGAGTTATGTGACCCTTAATCTCTCCAGGTCTCAGTTTCCCCATATCTAAAATTAGGGGTTAAACTCTATGGTCTTTAAGAGTTCCTTTCCAACTCAAACCTAGTATCTTTTTATTTCATAAACACTCACAGGAAATTCACTTCAATTACTATCTATATCTATATCTATATCTATATCTATATATATCTTTAGCATATAGTATGTGCAAGGCATTTAATACAGGGTCTTCCAAAAGTTTTAGTGGAGTTTAAACTTTAAGAGGTAAAAAGTGAATTAAGACTTTTGGAATATCCTGTAAAATTTATTACAATTGAATGAAGAATAATGGCATTAGTAGATAAGTGATAAGTTATATGAGAAGTAAAATCAATATTCAAATACTCCAAGTATTATATTTAACAGCATTTATTAATAATAAGTTGAAGAAAAGAGAAAATTAAAAAGCTAGAGTAAAGAGGGTGCTAACCCAGCTGAACAGTTGGGAAAAGAGAGAACAAGAGGTGGAGTTACCCACAACTATTTTCAAACAACAGTAAGCACACAACTTGGGGGTGAAGGGAAAAGGATGTTGGGTAATGAAAAAAGAATTATGGGAGATGGAGTCCAAAGATTCAAGATTTCTAATTAAAACAGTTACATAGGCGAGATCCAGGCAAAAGTATTCTAAGAAATTGTGAGGAGTGAGATGTCTTTTACCTGTAGTGATGAAAGGAGGATTCCTGGAGGAAGGAGAAGCTGGGACTTGAGGGAAGGGAAGGATTTCTCCAGGTTTAGCTAGGGTGGTAGTGTAACTCAGGCCTGGACCAGGGTTGCTAACTAGGCTGAGTCAGAAGAGGGCAGGAGAACATCAGGGAAGGAGATCTGGCTCTTTCTTGGCCCTATCCTTCCCTCTGGTCAACCTCTGTTCCCCTTAGAAAATGTCCCAAGGTCAGCTGAGATAGTATTTCAATTCTTTCTTTCTAGCCAATGGACTAAATTTGGCAAAGCTATAGATTTCCCAGTGCACGTACAATCCACTTTCCTAGACCTTTGCTCTGGCCCAGAAGACCCTGAAGTCTTGACATTCATCTTTACTGTTGCTTTCTCCACTATTTGCTTCATATAGATGGGAGGTATATCACATTCTGTAGGAAGATTTTCTTTTTATTGCTTCCCCAAGAATTCTCCTTCAGATTCTATGTATCCTGTCTCCTGTGCTGATGGAAACTTCAAGGCCTTGTTTTGCTGGTCCTGTATACAATGTTGGGGAATTTGAAGACAGGGTATGGCAGAAGATAAGATAGAGAGAGAGTATTATGGAAACTCTAAACATTAACTTGGACAGATTTTGAGAGATAGTGGAGGATAGAAGGGCCTGGTATGTTATCGTCTCTGATGACAAAGAGTCAGCCGTGATCGAACAATAATACCAACAGAGACTGGGTATGGTCCTCAATGGACAGTTCAGGACTGAGGCAACTGAGTGTAAAACTTAATAAAAATAGAGAGTCCCTGAGATCAAAGGCACATTTTATCCTAGGATTATCACTCAGATCTAGGCTAGACTTTCCTTTCTCTGGGAAAAGATCAGATGCTGGCAGAGCTCAAAGAGCTTCTTTCTGAGTTTAGGCACATTCAGGGTGTATGGGGGGCGGGATAGGATGGGCAAAGTATGCAAGGAGGAAATTAACAGTTGAGGTTCAAGTCTTTTCCAGGAGAACGTGAATCAGAGAGACCATGACCCAAATGGAACACATACTCCATTTGGAGTTAGATACTCTGGGTTCATATCCTTGCACTGTTCCTTTATGAATGCGATTTTGTTTAAATTTTTAACCTCTTTGCAGCTTAATTTTCTCATCTTTGAAATAGGGGAGGAATTAGGCTAAATGACCTTTCAAAATGCTTTCAGTTCTAAATCTATGATCTCTTATATGAGTGTAAGGAGCCATCCCTTCTTTACAGAGGCAGGAGACAGTGGGTGAAAAACTACCCATTGGCCATCAAAAATAGATTACTATGTGGTGAGCTTTACCTAATGAGTTCCTCCTACTCCCTTTCTTTTTTATCCCTTTGTTAGATGGGTAGTTCTCTAGGTCAGGAGGTGGGAAGGAATAAGATATTGAGAAATTAAACCTATTAAAAAGAAAAGATCTCAATAAAAATTAAACAAAGCAAACCAGCAAACAAAAGGGTGGAAAGGGAAAAAGGGAGGACATTGTAAGATGTTTTTATCTTAGCATCAGGAGACTTTATGTTCTGGTCCTATTCTGTCACACAGGAGCTGTTTGACCTTGGGCAAGTCATGACCCTTCCTCGATGCCTGTTTTGCCAATCAGTAAAATGAAGGCGTGTGTGTGTGTGTGTGTGTGTGTGTGTGTGTGTGTGTGTGTGTGTGTGTGAATTCCAGCCCTATCTCTGAGCAATGATAGATTAAGAAGCAGGTGCTGGCTGCTAGGGCAAAACTCTGTCTCTTTGAGGTCCCAAGACAGTTTTCTTAATGTAATGACAGTATATTTATCACATCCCTGCTCTTATTCCTGCTGGGTACCATGCCACTGTGAGTCATCAGGAAGCCTGGCAAACTTGGCGTGTGTACTTTGCCCTTCCTTGGGAGTTCTTGGAGACCAGGATTCTGAAAAGTCTGGCAGTTGTTCTTGACTTATTCTTTCCTTCAGGATGAGTTACTGACTCTGACTTCTCTTCCCCAGGGTTTTCATTTGATTGGTTACATGGTCTTCCTCTTCCTTTCAAGACTTCTGTACCTTGCCTCCACAACTTATAGTCTGAAAATGCTTTAACCCATTTCCCCTCCCTTTATTTGGCATGGAGTTCCATTCTAAAATGGACTTTTCTTCCAGGGGTAGTGGATAAAAGTACTATGTTTGAATCTAGACTGAGCATCATGACTTTTGGCAAATCACTTCATCTTTTTGGGTCTAGTTTTAAAATTTTTCCAATGAAAAAAATCTATTTTTCTCCCTTCTATCTTCTCCCTTCCTGTTGAAAAGGTATATGCATATATACATTTACACACACACACACACATATAACAAATAATAGTCAAGGAAAACAAGTACCTGTTTTGACCATGTCCAAAAATATATTCTGCTTCCTGAGTTACTCCTCTTTTTTTTCAGGAAGTAGGTAGCATGCTTCACTTGAAATTGGTCTCTGGAACTGAGGTTTGTCATTGCATTGATCATGGTTCTTAAGTCTTTCAAAGTTGTCTTTACAATGTTGTTGTTATTGTACAAATTATTCTCCTGACTCTATTCACTTCACTCTGAATCAATGCATCCAAATCTTCCCAGGGTTCTCTGAAATGATCTCTTTTGTCATTTCTCAGCACCATAATATTCCATTTATACAATCTATTCAGGTATTTCCCAGATGATGGATACCTCCTTAGTTCCTAGTTTTTGTCACTACAAAAAGAACTGCTATAAATGTTTTTGTATATATGAGTCCTTTCTCTCTTCTTTTATAGTCCAAATTTTCTCTTCTGTAAAATGAGGGAGTTAGGATTAGATGATTTCTAAGATACTTTACAACTTTAGATCATATAAGTCTGTTTTAAATCCTCACCTTCTAGTTTTCTCTCACAAGATATTTAGAATCCTAGAACTAGAGCTTGAAGGGAGATTCAAGGTCATCTAATCTAATCTCATTTTACAGATGAACACAGTGAGATCCAGTCACAGAATTAGTAAGCGGAACTAGGATTATAAACTCAAGTAAGTTCTCTGACTCCAAATCCAACACTCTTTCAACTGTACCAAGCTGGTCCCTAGTTTCTGCTTCCCAGAATCTCCCACATACCTATCATATTGTTAGTGCTGCAATAATAGGCAAGACCTGGGACAAATAAGGAAGAAAGTCTTGCTGCTATTAAGTTCATGTGAATTTAGAACACTTAGTTTTATGAAGGAAATGAGCATCCTTCTAGGTACCCAGCTTCACCACCTTGGTATCATCTTTAACTTCCCTTTTTTCTTTCCCTTTTCCATCTGTAAGGGTTAAAAGAGGTGTTTTGACAAAATAAGAGAGCAGCTTTTAACAATTAAAAATTTAGTTTAATTAAAATAGAGATAGTAAAAGAATATAGTAAAGGAGGGAAAGATAGAAAAGAGAGACTACAATCTTATACCCTATAAATATGCCTAAAATTCCTAATACTACCTCTAACTGTCTTTTGAGGATAGTTCCTTCTTACCTGGCAAGCACCAAGCCTATCTAACCTATACTATCTATAAATAATTCACTAATTCCTTATCTCCCTAAAATAATAGACAGCTACCACTCACTCACTCCTTCAATCAGTTTTCTATAGTAGTCCAAACTGTCAGTAGTCAAATTGACAGCAGATCCTTATCTCAGAGACAGACCTCCTGCTCTCTAGAGATCTCAGAGGCAAAAAACCCTTTAAAGGCTAAAGCCAAAAGCTCTCTCAGTAAGCTCAGGCCTGCCTTTATATTGCAACCAACTCCCAACAACCAACTCACACCCAGCAGGCAACTTCCCTGCAAATGCCAGCCCTGTCATCAACTGCCTCTCCTCACTGTCAGCAACTGATAGCCTGCAACTGACACTGGCTCAGCATGGGGTTCCCAGGTTCCTACTTCCTGTCACAGTGGGCTGGTTAATCCCTACATATCTCTATGGTAAGAGGACTTCCAGGTCCCCTGTTAAATTAAAGAAATTAAAGAATTCCTTTTCATATGATTCATATCCCATCAACTGCCAAATGCTTTCAATTTTGTACATTTCTTCTCCTCTCTGTTTTTATTTGTTCATAAAATAAGAAAAATAAACATCTGATATTTATTTAGGACTTCAAAACTTGCACTTTGCTTCACATCCATTATTTAATTTCATTATTTAATTTAAGCCACAATTCTCACAAGAACCCTGTGAGAAAGGTACTATAGGTATTATCATTCTTATGTTACAAAAAGATTTCCAGCCAGTCAGTGAACATTTATTAAATGCCTGTTATGTTCCAGGTACTGTGCTAAGCTCTGGGAATTCAAACAGAAGCAGAAAAAGACATTCTCTACTCTCAAAGAGTTTGCATTCTAATAGGGGAAGGAAAAACAAAAAAAAAAGAAACTGAAAAGGGGCAGGAGCAATAAAGGTAATCTGTAGAGGGGCATGGCAAAAGAAAGTCTGGAAGATGAAATAAAGACTTGACTGTCTTGGATCACCTCCTTAAAAGGGAGGTTCTGGAAAGATCTATCCAATTAGTAGAGGCCTAAGGGGCAAGAGGGTACTTCTAATGTGTGAATTGAAAACTGGAGTGAGCTCCCAAGACAGAAAAGTTTCTGGAGCATGATAGAGAAATTCTGGAGAGTCAGAAGGGCGACCAGTCAAACCAGTTTCCACTGGCTTACTGCAGCATGTTAAAAGAGTCAGCCAGCTTCCCTTACAAGTCATCAGCTTTCTTTCCTCCCTAGGCTGTCTTTTGTTCATATATCTTTTCCCCAGAAATGCCTGAAATCATCTCAGTAAATCCCTTACACAGGTAGTGTCATGATCAGCTGATACTGAGATGACTTGCCCAAGGTCACACAGTCAACAAATATAAGAGTTGGGATTTCTAATCAAGTCTTCTAGAATGGGAATCCTGACTAATTTTTTTCTCAGCTTCAAGCCACTGTCATGCCGTTGGTTGATATCCTGAGGGAAGGCTTTCTAGATTCCAGTTTTCATAGGAAAAAAACCCCAAAAACAAAGACAAAAAAATAAGCAAATTGCTTGGATTATACAATATTTCGTAGAAACCATATAGTCAGAATATAAAATATATCTATACTGATTCTACTCTTAACCATTCCTTCCTTTCCCTGGAACGATTTAGTAGCAACAGTATTACTTGACAAAGTGGCCCATCTGTGTGAGGCAGGGACATGTGAATTGTTCTTACATTTCTGGGAATAAAAATTGTACATGAAATCTCTTAAAAGTCCCAGCTGACCAGCAATTTCATTTTTTTTTAGCATAGCTGAGAATCGGTCAGTTTTAATGAGAAAGCATTTTAGTTTGGCAAACACATCAATGCCCCATGTTCCCAGAGGACCCTGGAGTTTGCGTGCTTAGCTTCTGAACTCTGAAGAGTGAGATAGCTATCATTGGAAGTCACAAGAGATTTTAGATTACTAGAGAGTAATAGCAGAAACATCTTACCAGAAAGCTTCAGAATGTCTCAGACTTTGAATATGTGAAGATAAAGGTCATTGGGCAGAATTTTCTTAATAAGGGTTCTAGGGTCTCAAATGAGCAAAACCTGTATGTAGGCTGAGGTTATGCTGGCATATTCCCACATAGCTTATTTGCTGTCATTTTCATGGAAAATTGGTAAAGGACTTTGCTATTCTTAAGGTTATGGGAGCTCAGAATATTTCTAGGAGCCCTGAATCATGACTTTGGCAACACCAACCTTTACTCTTCCTTCCTCTTTACCTTCCTACCCCATATCCCATGAGTTGCCAAGTTTGTGAGTTCTACTTACACAACATTTCTTGCACCTTTCCCCTGCTTTCTATTCTTGCAGCCATCACTTTAATTCAGGCTATAGTTCTTCTCATAATGTGAGTCTAATTCTGAGACAAGATTTGGTTCCTTTTTGAACCTTTTACATGCTCTGTATCAAGGACATAGGTCAATCAATGAATTCACAATAATTTATTATGCACCTACTATGTGCCAGGAGCTGGGGATAGAAATACAATGAAAGAAGCAATTCCTACTCATGAGTCTTGAAGGAAGACAGGAATTCTATGAAGCAGAGGTAAGGAGGGAGTACATTCCAGGTGTTGGGGATGGCGGGATGGGAGTTGGAGGATCATGAAAGAGGAATAGCAAAATGATAAGTTTATTTGGGTTGCAGAATTTGAGTTGGGGAGTAATGTCAAATGAAGGTAGAAAGATAGGTAGGGGCCAACTTGTGAAGGATTTCAGAAGCTAAACAGAGGAATTTATATGTATTAATATTATATTACTATAATATTATAATATTAATATTATATTACTACATAATACAATAAAATATAAAATATATTATATTAATATGATTTTATATTAATAATCTACAGATATAATAATATATTGATATAATATAATAAAATAATAAATTTATAGATTCCTCTATTTAGCTTTTGAAATTCTTCACAAGTTGGCCTCTACCTATTTAGACCCTTATCATCTGTCTTAGAGTCAATACTATGTAGTTCTAAGGCAGAAGATCACTAAGGGCTAGGCAATGGGTGTTAAGTGACTTGCCCAGAGTCACAGAGCTAGGAAGTATCTGAGGCTAAATTTGCATCCCAAACCTCCCCATCTCTAGACTTGGCTCTAAATCTACGGAACCACCT
>NC_058130.1:348606796-348617060 GCF_016433145.1 Gracilinanus agilis | reverse complement strand
ATATAATAATATATTGATATAATAAAATAATAAATTTATAGATTCCTCTATTTAGCTTTTGAAATTCTTCACAAGTTGGCCTCTACCTATTTAGACCCTTATCATCTGTCTTAGAGTCAATACTATGTAGTTCTAAGGCAGAAGATCACTAAGGGCTAGGCAATGGGTGTTAAGTGACTTGCCCAGAGTCACAGAGCTAGGAAGTATCTGAGGCTAAATTTGCATCCCAAACCTCCCCATCTCTAGACTTGGCTCTAAATCTACGGAACCACCTAGCTGTCCCCAGGGGAGTTTATATTTAATCCTTGAGCAATATGGAACCACTGGAATTGATTGAGTCAAAGTGACATGATCAAGTTTGTATTTAAGGAAAATCACCAGCAGCTGTGGGTAGAATAGATTGGCTTAGTGAGAGACTTGAGGCAGGAAGACCAGTCAGGAGGCTCTTTCACTAATCCAAGTAAGAGGTGATGAAACCTGGTGCTATGATGACAGCTGTGTGAGTGAACATAAGGAATTGGGTATGACAAGTGTTTGGGAAGTAGAAATGGCAAGCTTGGCAATAGACTGGATAGGTGGAGTGAGGGAGAATGAAGAGTTGAGGAGAGTTTTGAGATGGAGAACTTGGAATACTAGAAGGATGGTGGTGCCTTCAACAGAAATAGGGCAGTTTAGAAGCAGGGAAGGTTTTGGGGGAAAGATAATGATTTTAGTGATGAAGAAATTGAATCATGGAGCAGTTAAGTGGTTTGCCTATGGTCCCAATGGTAGTAAGTATCAAAGGCAGGTTTTAAACCTTGGTCCTCTGACTCTGGGATTGGTGTTCTTTCTCTCTTCCTTTCTGCACTGAAGGACAAAAGCAGAAGACTACTCATTGGATGTTGAATCTAAAGGTAAGTAATTGTATTTGGCGTGGGCATATGGGAATTGTGGTTGGAAATAAGATATGGTGGCTGATATGTATAAAACCTTTGTCAGTAAGTTGGTTTGTTGGAATGAATGGATGAGAACAATTTGTGTCAATGATCATGAAGGCAGCTGAAGCAGATGCTGTGGTCAGACATAAAGTCATCCACTGCATCTCAGGCCATTGCTGGCCATCCTGACTTTTCTCTTGCCACTGGACTTGGATGGCTCTGGAAAAAAGAGTGAGGTTGATGACTATACAACAATACCTCACTTAAACCCAATTCACTCAAAAGTCAAGACATCCCTTTGTAATGTCATTGATCCTCTTTGAAAACAGACAAACAAGAAGCTGAGTAGAATTTATACTAGCATCTAGCTTTGGTGACTTGCAAGCCAGGGTTAATATATTGCATTAAATTGTCCTTTATAAAAGAAAAAAGACTTCTCCCATATGATACAATAGCACTTTCAAAGAGTGCATAGACAACTGGTCTCAGAGACAAGGAGATCTGGCCACCTTTTTTTCAGGTGCGGATCCGGGGCTTCTTTGGACAGAGGTTACTCTTAATAGCTACAGGATACATTCCATTCTATTAATATTTATTAAGTCTTTATTTTGTGCAATGAAGAGAAGCAGTGTGAGGGTAGTAGATAGAGAACTGGTCTAGGAATAAGGAAGGCCTGGGTTCAGCAGCCACCTCTGACAGGCTGGCTGGGTGACCTTGGAAATGTCACTTAATCAATCAGTTCTCTAGTCAACTCTCTAAGACTATAAGTTGCAGAAGAAGGCACATACGTGTAGTGGTAGAGAGTTTCCTCTCCAGGAAGTTCCCTATATCAATGAAATCACAGGTTTAGCCTTTATGCTCTACGTTCCCTTTTGACCAAAGTGCAAGACTTACCAAAGCTTGCATCTAGTTTACGAAAATGCTTCTATCTACTTCCCTTCATTTCACTGTTGTTGATTTGGAAGCTGTAAAATTTGGCAAGAAGAGTACAGGTTTTGAAGTGAGCTGGATTCAAATTCCAGGTTTAATAATAACTGCTATGTGATCATGGGCATCGCTTCACTGAGCCTAAGTTTTCTTACCTGTAAAAGTGGGAATAATGACATTTGAATTAATTATCTTATACGGTTTCATAGATTCAGAGTCATAAGAGATCAAAGGAGAGGCCATCCAATCCAACCCCCTCATTTTCAGATAAGGAAACTGAGGCCAGATAGTTAAATAATTTGCCTAAGACTACATGGGTAGAAGCAGCAGAACCTGGGTTTGAACACAAGTCCTCTGCTCCCAATATCATTTTCACTTATATGCTGCCTCAAGTTGTTGAAGAACAACTTACATTTTGTAAGCCATCAAGTACTATTTAAATATGAGTTATGTAACACAGACATTGTGGAAATTTGATACTAAGCTGAACCCCTTTTATTGGCACCCCAAGGCAATCCTTGGATTTTAAAGAGGAAAAAACTTAATCTCTTAAAGATTGAAGCTACAACTTGCTTCTTTCCCCCTTCTTGAATGAGAATGGAGGCAAGGTTGTTCATCTATAGCAAATCTCTCAAAACACTGAAGCAACTAAAAAAGAAAAACAAAGTCAGACAGAGAAAAGTAGACGTGGGCACTGTATGGCCAGTCTAAAACATCTCAAGATTCTTGGTGTCCAGAAGACCTGACTCTTGTCTGAAGTGAGGTAAGAGTGCTCTAAACAGAGACTTGGGAAAGGGACATCATGAAGAGAATAAAGTGGAGGACAGGGAGGAAGTAGGGCTCCCTTTCCCAGGAATCTTAAGACTGAGTGTGCTTTTAAAAAGTGTGCTTTTAGGACTGTGCTTGGAGCCAGCTCTTTGCGTGTATGGGGTTGGGTGAAGGCAGCTAAAGGCCAGGCGTGGTTGGTGCATTCTCTTTCTCTGACTTGCTTTTTATTATTTAATAAATAATTTTAAATTAAAATATGGTCTCTAGAGAATTTTAATCACAAGACCCCTAGTATCTATATGATTCCAGAGACACTTCAATGCTTACCAGTTGTGATATGTGATTTGGGGTTAGTGTTTATTCAAATTCAGAGTCATCTTTCAAAATGACTCTGTGCGATCTCATGAGAGATGATTGATGGAATCATAGTGTAGGGTGTGTGTGATGTTTTGTGTTGTGCTGGGTTTTGTTTTGCCCGTGCAGGTTATATGTATTCACATGGTTTTGTCTAGACGTGATTTGCAGGGAAGCAAATCTAGAATCTCCTTCCTCTGCCCTTTTTGAAGAGAGACTTTTATTCTTGCTAGAAGGGGATGCAGGAGTTTGGGACCAAAGGCTGGCCACTCTATTTCCCTCAAAGGGAGGAGATGCCAGGCTAGAACTATATCCCCCTAAATATTATTAAAGGAAATAAAAAATGAAAGGAAATTAATTAATTAATTAATTAATTGGAACTATTTATCCATGGTTACGTGATTCATGTTCTTTCCCTCCCTTCCTTCTTCCCCTCTCTCATAGCCAAAGCAATTCCACAGGGTTTTACATTATCATTGTTCAAAACCTATTTCCATATTAGTAATATTTGCAATAGAATGGTCATTTAGAGTCTGCATCCCCAAGCATATCTCCAATGAACCATGTGATCAAGCAAATGTTTTTCTTCTGCTAATAAATATCTCTTAATGGGGAAAGTGTACTCCAAGCTATAGATCCACAACTTAATTCCCTTCTCACCATCTGCCAATCCCACGTTGAATACAAGTAGCATTATAACCAATAAATTCATTTATTTAAGTTGATGGGGAAACAGAAATCAGAGAAAGTATACATACAAGAATATATACCAAACAATATACAAGAAGTAATGAACTTTGCCACAGGGAGTGAGATTATCTCAGTTGTTATTCGGTCATGTCCAGTTCTTCATTGCTTCATTTGGGTTTTTCATTTTTTCTTTTTTTTCTTTTTTTTTTTTAGCTTTTAAGAGTCTTGGTGTCCTAACTATTTTTTATTTAATTTTAATTTTATTTTGAATATTTCCCCATAGTTACATATTTTGTGTTTTTTCCCTCTCCCCCAAATCTCCCTATCCCCCTGTAGCTGACGCACAATTCCACTGGGTTTTACATGTATCATTGATCAAGACCTAATTCCATAATATTGATAGTTGGACTAGAGTTATTGTTTAGCGTTTACCTCCCCAATAATATTCCCATCATTGCATATGTTCAAGCAGTTGTTTTTCTTCTGTGTTTCCACTCCTGCAGTTCTTCCTCTGAATGTAGGTAATGTTCTTTTCCATAAATCCCTCAGAATTGTCCTGGATCATTGCATTGCTGCTAGTACAGAAGTCCATTACATTCAATCTTATCACAGTGTATCAGTCTCTGTGTACAATGTTCTCCTAGCTCTGCTCCTTCCGCTCTGCATCAATTCCTAGATGTCATTCCAGTTCACGTGGAATTCCTCCAGTTCATTATTCCTTTGAGCACAATAGTATTCCATCACCAACAGATACCACAATTTGTTCAGCCATTCCCCAATTGAAGGACATTCCCTCATTTTACAATTTTTTTTGCCACCACAAAGAGCACGGCTATTAATATTTTTGTACAAGTCTTTTTCCTTATTATCTCTTTGGGGTATAATCCAAGCAGTGCTACGGCTGGATCAAAAGGCAGATAGTCTTTTAAAGCCTTTTGAGCATAGTTCCAAACTGCCATCCAGAATGGTCGGATCAATTCACAACTCTACCAGCAATGCATTAATGTCCCAATTTTGCCACATCCCCTCCAACATTCACTGTTTTTCTTTGCTGTCATATTAGCTAATCTGCTAGGTGTGAGGTGGTACCTTAGAGTTGTTTTGATTTGCATTTCTCTAATTATAAGAGATTTAGAACACTTTTTCATGTTTGTTGATAGTTTTGATTTCTTTATCTGAAAATTGCCTATTCATGTCCCTTGCCCACTTATCAATTGGGGAATGGCTTGTTTTTTTGAAAAATTGAATTAGCTCCTTATATATCTGAGTAATTAGACCTCTGTCTGAGTTTTTTGTTATAAAATTTTTCCCCAATTTGTTGCTTCCCTTCTAATTTTGGTAGCATTGGTTTTGTTTGTACAAAAACTGTTTAGTTTAATGTAATCGAAATTATTTATTTTACATTTTGTAATTTTTTCTAACTCTTGCTTGGTTTTAAAATCTTTCCTTTCCCAGAGACCTGACAGGTATACTATTTTTTGCTCACCTAATTTACTTACAGTTTCCTTCTTTATATTCAAGTCATTCACCCATTCTGAATTTATCTTGGTATAGGGTGTGAGATGTTGATCTAGACCCAATCTCTCCATATTGTTTTCCAATTTTCCCAGTAGTTTTTGTCAAATAGTCGGTTTTTATCCCAGAAACTAGGTTTTTTGGGGTTTATCATAGACTGTCTTGCTGAGGTCACTTACTCCAAGTCTATTCCACTGATCCTCCCTTCTGTCTCCTAGCCAGTACCATACCGTTTTGATGACTGCTGCTTTATAGTATAGTTTAAGGTCTGGTACTGCTAGGTCACCTTCCTTCATGTTTTTTTTTTTATTATTTCCCTTGATATCCTTGATCTTTTGTTCTTCAAAATGAACTTTGTTATAGTTTTTTCTAATTCAGTAAAAAAGTTTTTTGATAGTTTGATAGGTATAGCACTAAATAAGTAAATTAATTTGGGTAGGATTGTCATTTTTATTATGTTAGCTCATCCTACCCATGAGCAATCAATGTTTTTCCAATTGTTTAGATCTAGTTTTAATTGTGTGGAAAGTGTTTCATAGTTGTGTTCCTATAATTCCTGTGTTTGTTGTTGTTGTTGTTTTTTGGTAAAGATGCTGGAGTGATTTGCCACTGTTTTCTCCAGCTCAATTTATAGAGGAGGAAACTGAGGCAACAGGGAAACAGGGTTAAGTGACTTGTTCAGGAGCACACAGCTAGTAAGTATACGAGACTGTATCAAAACTTAGGTCTTCATGACCCCAGGCACAGCCCTCTATACTCTGTGCCACCTGGATGCCTCATAAGCATTAGTATGTACACAAAACAATGGACAGACCTTGCTATGGCATGAATATAAAACAATTCCAATGAATTTAAGGGCAAAGTAAGAAACAAGCAATAACTCAAGAATTCAACAATTCACATATACAACAGTAAACATGTGCAATTACATGCAAGATACCTTTTACATGGGCCATCTCTAGCACTGTTGCCTAGATACATGCATAAGTATGTCTTTGGCTTAGTCCAGTGCCTGACCTTATGGGCTTAGTTCTCTTATCACTGGCCAATCTCTTTGCATTTATCCTGTGGTGGCAGTTCATATGGGCTGGACCAGCATGGTCATTATGACTTATTTGCTGCCCCTGGGCTGGCAGCCATATCAGGTTGGCAATCAGCAGTGTTTCTGCTTTGTGGGTTGAATCTGTACCTGAAGAGTCTCTCTAGAAGTTTTGGGCAGAAAGGAGTTGCCTCTGGGTTCGAGTGTCCTGCCCTATCACAAAGTCTCCTTCATCAGATGCATCACTTTAAGGGCTCATACCTAGTTCAGAAAGTCTTCTTTTCTTTTTTTAAACCCTTATTTTCCATCTTGGAATCTCTATTGTGTATTCGTTCCAAGGCAGAAGAATGGTAAGGGTTAACCAATGGGGCTTAAGTGACTTGCCCAGGATCACACAGCTAGGAAGTATCTGAGGCCAGATTTAACTTCAGGACTTAGCATTTCTAGGCCCTGACTCTCAATCCACTGACCCTCCGAGCTGCTCCCAGACAGTCTTCTTACAGGCTATATATAACTTTTTTTTCCCTCCTTTCTCTTCTTGATAGCCAAGGGTTACAAGAGAAAACAAAAACAAAAGCAAACCAAAAAAAAAAAAAAACAAAAAACCAAAACATCTACCTAAAACAATGCTAAATAAAAAAAAAGTAATTTAATCAGATCACAAGCATTTCCTAATTAATCTTTTTGTCTCTCCAGTTTAGCTGGAGAAAGACAAAGGCAGATTCCTTATGGCAGGAATTTTCATTTTTCTTTCTGTGACTAGTAATTACTGAATACTCAGGAATCAATGATTCAGGATGTCTGGGCAAGGCCCACGCTGCTTAAATTTGTCTCTGTGCCTCCTCGATTCTACTAAGCTCTTGGAGTCCACCCTCCACCTCAACATGGTCCAGATAGGACTGCCATTCCCCCCACTCCCATCTGCTGTATCTCTCTCATTCCATTGGTTTGACTTGCTTTCTTAACTATTGCAAGTTATATTTTTCTCCCCTTGAGAAATTCCAATGGTTTCTTTTAAGCTGCACACGCTGGAATTTCTCCTACAAAGAAACATTGGGATCAAATGGAAAGAGTTGGGTTTGGCATCAGGAGACCTCAGATTTGAAACGTTCCTTTCCTACTTACTCCCTGTGGCACAGATTACTCCACCTCTTTGGGCCTTAGTTTCCTTTTCTTTAATACAGAGGACTCAGACTAGATAACCAGAAAAGACTCTTCCAACTCTGAAGCTAGAATCCCATAATCCTATAATAATTATCTCACATGAAGGCTGAGGGCTGTATGAGAAAGAAAACTAGCCACATTCAGAGGAAGAACTGTGGGAGGAGAAACACAGAAGAAAAACAACTGCTGGAACACATGAGTTGATGGGGATATTATTGGGGATGTAGACGCTAAATGATAACTCTAGTCCAACTATCAATAAATATGGAAATAGGTCTTGATCAATGATAGTAGGTTTTGCCTTTTGGAGAGCTTTTTGTTTTGTCCATACTTTTCCATTTGGTAGGTTGGGTATAGGTATAGTGAAAAAAAAAGTTGAAGCAGAGGTATCCTTTCTTGAGTGTCAGAAAAGCCCTTTTTGAACCTAAATATTTTTCCTATAACCTGAAATTCCAGGGACTATCCTCTCACCAAATATAAACACATTTTGAAAAAGTTATCATTTTTTTTTTTCTTAAACCCTTACCTTCCGTCTTGGAGTCAATACTGTGTATTGGCTCCAAGGCAGAAGAGTGGTAAGGGTAGGCAATGGGGGTCAAGTGACTTGCCCAGGGTCACACAGCTGGGAAGTGTCTGAGGCCAGATTTGAACCTAGGACCTCCCGTCTCTAGGCCTGGCTCTCAATCCACTGAGCTACCCAGCTGCCCCCAAAAGTTATCATTTTAATGTGGTTCTTCTATAGTTATTTTAGTCATGCTCTGGTCTGTCTAGGTTATTTCCCACCCCAGCCTTTCCCTCTCTTTCCAAGGAATATCATATTCCTCTTTCTTGTTCTATTAAGGGAGCCCAAGATTGCATTCATTTTTTTTACTGCTGTCTCATAGTGGTGACTTGAATGGAAGTCTATGTCCTGTGCACCTTCTAATTTACATTTGTTATTAGCATTTATTTGCCATTCTGTCTCATAGTGTTTAGACCTTTTGCTGGCAGCTACCTCATTTTCTTCCCTCATTAACCCTTATGAGAGTTTCACTCATGTCTTAGACTGAGAGATTTTGTACTTTCAGTAATACTTTGGGGTCATAAACTAAAACTTCAATGACTCCCTAGAGGGCTCAGGAGGCTCCATTGTAGTAATACCTTCCTCTAAATGTCCTGAAGGCAAAGTAGAGCTGGAAACCAAAAAAGTTTGGTGGGAAGTGGCTGGAAAAACTGTGGTATGTGTACGTAATAGAATATTATTATGCCATAAGAAACGATTATGAGAAATTCAGAACACAGAAAGTACATGGGGTGGGAATAAGGGACTCACAACTCTGCCTGGAAAAGTTGAGAGAGCTTGAAAAATTTGTGAGATGGATGTCAGAAAACATTTATCAAAAATTGTTTCTACATGTAATTGAAAAAAAAAGTTATAAAAGGTTTATTAGATGGGAAGACTTCAATGAACTGATTCAGAGCAATGTAGGCAGAACCAGAAAGAGAATATGCACAAGACTACAACTATGTGAGTATAAAGAATAAAAAACAGATACCAAATCTGATGTAATTATTATAACCAAGCTTGAACCTGAGCAAGAGATGAGAAAACCCATCTCCCTCCCATATTTGCTGAAGTGGTGGACTTATGAAAGTGGAACACTGAAAATACTTTAATTCCATTATACAGATTGATATTACCTGTCTTTTCTGAATTGCTTCCCCTCCCCCTTTCTTTTTTATTCTTTGTTATAGAGGATGCATCTTTTGGTAGAGGAAGTGACATAGATATGGTATGATACTTCCATGGGTATAGATGCAAAAGTGATTTAAACATAACAATAAAAAATTTAAAATAATTTATGAAAAATTCTATGAGAGATTGCCGGGTTAAGATGGCGGCAGAGTAAGAAGCAGCTCTTAACCTCTCCTGACCGAAACACACAAAACTCTTCAAGGGGACATAAAAACAAGTCCAGACGAACGGAGGAAGCCCACAACAGGGCACAGCGTGGAAGGTATGTGGAATCGAGGCATTTCCATGTTATAAAGGGGTGAAACAGCTCTCACCAAATCGCAGGCTGAGCAACCACCCCACCCCCACCCCCTCCACACACAACATCTAAAGAGCTGAAGCCAGCTAAAAAGAAATAGAGCAAGTTTGGGGCACCCATCGAGTCATTGGCAGCTCTAGGGCCTGTTCCTGAGAGCAGCAAGATTTAGGACCCCAATAAGCCAAAAAACGCACGCGAAATCTGAGCACGGGAGCAGAGAGTGGACGCAGAGCGCGGGCTGAGAGCGCAGGCACTGCAGAGGCGTGGGTGGAGGCAGACACAGCCAGGAACTAAAGCCTAAGTGGGGAACCAGTGTGGACGGGTATACGACTATGGAAGCAGCACCCTGAGACTTGTAAAGGAACCTCCTGCAGAGGATCAAGCAAGGGGGTCCACCAGGGGGCTTGACCTTGGAAAAAACCAGAACTCAGACCTCAGGAGCCAATAGACTGCGGACAGACACTGAGCGTGAGGATAAATCTGAGAAGCTGCTGGGCTAACAATGGCTACTCAGTCTCAGGAAGTTCAGAAGAGAAAGAATAACAACAAGAAAAAGAAGTCTTTAACACTCGACAGCTTTTACATAGAGAAAATCCAGACAACCGAGCAAACAGAGGAGGAGAACAAACAAGCATCCGGACCCTCCTCAAATAAGGAAAACTCCTCACAAGCTATGGAAGAGTTCAAAACTGAGATTTTGAGGAAAATGGAAGAGATCTGGCAAGAAAATAACTGTTTAAAAGGTAGAATCATGCAATTGGAAAGTGAGGCTCAGAAATTGAACACCAGAAATGACCAGATTGAAAAGAAATACCAGAAGATTATGGCTGAAAACCAGAAGATTATGGCCGAAAACC
>NC_058130.1:348539821-348601796 GCF_016433145.1 Gracilinanus agilis | reverse complement strand
GGCAGAGACAGAGAGGCAAGGAGAGAGAGAAAGATAGAGAGACAGAGACAGAAAGAGAGACAGAGAGTGAGAGACAGAGACAGAGACAGAGAGAGAAAGAGTCATAGAGAGACAGAGACAGAGAGAGAGACAGAGAGAGTGGGGTGGGTGGGGTGGGGTGGGACAACTTGGGAGTAAAGAAAGAAAAGAGTAGGGAAACAGCCAGGGAACCAGTCCAGCAGCCCCAGAATGTGTGACCTCTGAGGTTCTGCCTTGGGCTAGGAGAGTTCTCAGAAAATGTTTTTTTGTTTGTTTGCTTGGTTTGATTATATTCACTTTGAAGTCAGGTCTTTAAAGAAATATTTCCACTCACAGACTCTCCCTGTGTACATGTGCTGTAAAATTCCAAGGGAGGGGGGAGAGCCTGTCTTCATCAAGCTGGAGGTTCCCTTTCATCCTCCACCATCCTTTTTAGATGAGCCTAGTCAGGAAGAAGACACAAGGAGGAGATGAATGGAAGGAGACAGAAGACATAATCTCCCTTGTGCTTACAGCAAATAGACTGGTCCATGGAGCAGTTTCTTTAATCATAGCTTCACAGATTGGGAGATGAAGAGGCCTCTGAAGCACAACCCCTCTCATTTTAAAGATGGGGAAACTGAGGCTCAGAGAGGGTGACTTGCCCAGGGGTACATAATAAATACAGATCAGTAGTAGAAATTTGAGCTCAGGTTTTCCTCACTCCAAGTCTACCCTTCTAATACTCTATAGTTGCCCAGTCCTCCTTCTCTGAAGAGATGATGCCGAATGCTGAGGTTAGCATGACTTCTCAATGCAGACTTTCTTAATGGGGATGAATATCTAGTGAAGTCTATGGACCCCTCTTGGAATAATGAGATAGGATGCATAAAAAGACAAAACATGTAGGATTATAATAAGCAAAGCCAATTCTTTTGAAAAATCAAAATATTAGAAAAACAAATTCATGGACCCCAGGATAAGAATTCACCTTCTAGATTTTTGTTCCGTCCTTGCCTGCTGATGTATAAAACTTTGATAGTCAGATCCTTTCTCCTTATGTAGAAGGCATCTGTTCAGCACAGGAACAGCCCCTTCCTTCATTCAAGAGAACCAGAGGCATGCAGTAGGCGCAAGGCTGTAAATAGGCATAAGCGGGCATATAGATGGCATAGCAAATTGAAAGCCAGGCCTAGAGGTCCTGGGTTCAAACTTGGCTTCAGATACTTCCTAGCTTTGTGGTCCTGGCCAAGTCACTTCACCCCCATTGCCTAGCCCTTACCACTCTTCTGCCTTGGAACCAATACATAGTATTGATTCTAAAATGGAAGATAAGGGTTTAAAATAACAAAAACAAAACCAGAACAGGCATAAGACTATGAATACTTGGAGAGCTGCTTCTTCTAACCTTGCAGAATTCTTCATACACTGAGCACCATAATGGGTATTGGTTCCAAAGGAGAAGAGTGGTATGGGCTAGGCAATGGGCTTTAAGTAATTTGCTCAGGGTGACACAGCTAGGAAGTATCTAAGGCTACATTTGAACCCAGATCCTCCTGACTCCAAGTCTGGAGTTCTATCTACTGAGCTACCAAGTTTCCCCCAATAATTTTTTTTAAAGCTCCTCTGTTTTACAACTTTGAAAGATTTTAGAACTCTCGTTAAAGAAATAACTGATTCTACAGGACAGATGATAAACTATATTACCTACCTTTTGATGGAGGGGATGGACTGAGAGGGCAGAAAGAGAAGTGTATCTATCCATCTATAAATAAATTCATTTATTATTTATTAATATATAAATGATTATATATGAATACATGTTATTTATTTATTTACATAGTCAATATGGGAATTTGCTTTGCTTGACCATGCATGTTTCTTGTAAGATTTGTTTCCCTCTACCCATAAGTGGGGTGAGAGGGTTAGAAAATATATTTCATTGCTAGAAAAAAAAACACGAAAATATTATAAAACCAGAAAGCATCCTACTTTAAAAAATATAATTGTACTTTTTCTTTCTCTGTCAACTCTGTGATTTCACCGTTCTGGAGAAATCCTTCTACGGATGCTAGCCGCCCATGTCCTTCAAGAATTGCATAGGAGAGTGCAAGGTTAAGTGACTTGTGGTGGGGACAATGCAGATGGGGTAGGACGTAGGGCTGGAGCACCAGCCTTCCTGACCCCAAGCCTCTGTTCACTAGAGCCACTCTCTTGCTAGGGTTCTTTTTTTTTTTATTCCTGTTTAATATAATATGTGCTTTCTTTTTCTGCTTGTGGAGTGCCAATTCACAGGTCCTCCTTTCATACTGGAGCCATCTTAAGCTGCATGAAAAGATTTCCCACCAACAAGGGAGATTCTGTGGGAGGCTGCCCTTGGCCTTCTGAGAATGCCCTGAGATTCAGAACAGTCAGTACAAGGGCTGATGCATTCAGACAGTCCCGCTGTTGGCAAAGCAGCAAACTGCTTTTGGGTGGGAGCTGAGGAAATGACAATTAGTTGCCTGTTGGTTGATGGACATAATGAAGAAGCAGGGTGGCCCATTTCCCCCCCTTAGGCCTGGATGAAGATTCCAAAACTTTGAACCATGTTCTCGGCTCTCTTTGCCTTATGGGCTCTGGCCCCCATGTAAGTCAGCTGACCTCTGTCTGACTCAGCCTCTGTCCCTGCAAATTGGAAATTATCATATTTATACACCACATGGGGAATGTGTTTGCTTAAAGGCTTTTGGAAATGTCAGGCTGTGTAGAATGCAAAGTGCCAGTATTTTGGGAATTGTTACTAAGGTTGTTGGGAAGTCTTCTTTTACTAGGTGGAGCCCTGGGGCTTCAGTGGATCAGAAGGATTCTAAAGCAATAAAAGAATACATTCAAGAGAGTCTTGTTAAAATGTAATAATTGATTTACCTTCCCCACCCCCCAAGAAAAATGTGTCAGGCCACACACTTTTAAGGTTACTTTGCATTATTCACATTTTCTCCATCACTTTCTGAAGTCTGGGCAACCAACAAAACAATAAGTCAGGCCTGGATTTGCAGCATTTGCTGATTTCTGAGGTTTAAATTTGTAAATGAAAATTTACAAATTGGCTTTCTGGATTGCATAGTCCTGCTCCATTCACACTGGTCCATTACCTACTAGATGCCAAGTTGAGGAGTGGACCTTAAGCCCAAGGTCAAAGAGGACCTCTGACACTGACCCTGTGATCCTGGACAAGTCATGGAATATCTCAGAGCCCCACACAGTTCTCTAAGACTATTTGCTTGGTTGGTCATGTAAGATTAAAAATTAGTATCAAAAACTCCAAGCATTATATTTTGTAAAGTTTATTAAAAATAACTTGAAGCAAAAAAGAAAGTAATAGCCTCAGTAAAGAAAGTAGCTTCCCAGGGCCACGAGAGCACAGAGTACCGCCAGCAAGAGAGTGGGAGGGCAGGGTTACCCACACCTTTATCAGTACAATGTAAGCACGCAACTTGGGGATGAAAAGGAAAGGGATTCTGGGTAATGTAGTTCAGGGGAACAAAATTTCTATGTATACAGACAATTAGCATGTATTAGTCAATCAGTAAACATTTATTAAGTGCTTGGCATCGTGTGAAAGCTCTGGAGATGCAAAAAGAGGCAAGACAATCCTTGCCCTCAAGGATCTCACAATCTAATGGAGGAGGCAACATGCAAATAACTATGTACAAAAAAGACATATACAGAGTAAATTGGGGGGGGCTAGTCTTAGAGAGAAGGCACTAGTATTAAGGAGAACAAGAAAGGTTTCTTATAGAAGGTGAGACTAGCAGCGTTGATGAGACGAGTGGGAAGTGAAGCCAGTGAAAACTGAGAGACTATTAAATAGATAAGAAGAAACAACATTTGGGCAACTAGGTGGTGCTCAGGAAAACCCAATTTTCTGGGTTCAAATCTGACCTCAGATGATTATTAGCTGTGTGACCTTGTGCATATCACTTAATGCAGGGGACGGCAACCTTTTTGGCTGTGAGAGCCATAAACGCCACATTTTTTAAAATGTAATTTCATGAGAGCCGTACAGTGCTCACAGTGCCGCTCCTGTAACAGCACCTGAAAAAAACCTGACTTTATGGCTCCTGCAGAAAGAGCCATCTCTGGCCCTCAAAAGAGCCAAAGATGGCTCAAGAGCCATATGTTGCCGACCCCTGACTTAATGCCTCAGTTTCTTCATCTATCATGAGCTAGAGAAGGAAATAGCTAACTACTATATTGTTTTTGCCAAGAAAAACCCCAAATGGGATTATGAAGAGTTGGATAAGATAAAAATAACTGAATAACTGCAAACAATAAAACATCTATCAAGCTCTTAATAAGTTCCAGGCATCATATTGTTTTGGTGATACAACTAGAAACAAAGACTGTTCCTGCTCTCAGAGAAGTTATATTCTAATAAGGGAAAGCAAAAGATAAAAAGGAGTTGTAAAGCACAGTGAGAGATATGTGTATGGGAACTGAGAGAGGCCAGGAAATGCAAGATAGATCTGGTTCCTGGCAAAATAAGGCAAAAGCTCATATTATTAGCATCCAGAATGCTAGGAGGAGAGTCCAAGTTCTTGATAGGGAAATGGGGATGATAGGATACTGGAGGTAGCATAGCTAACCTGGATTGATAGAGGGAATTGCTTCAAAGGATTCTCCCCATACTTGCTAGATATTAAAATCTTTAAAAAATGAATTGTAATGTGCTGAGTGACTTTAATATTTCAGCTATCTGTTATTGGATCGTTACATTCATTACCTCTGAGTTATACAGATCATGCCTCTTTAGTAAATAATATTTCTTAGGTTTCTATGGTCTTCATTACTGGTAATGCCTTGAACCCTATTAAAATATACATGGCATCAGAAGGCCATTAAGGAGTGAATACAGAGGTGAGAATCGCAGGCATTGTGGGCAGGTTGGTAGGTGAGATATTTTTGGGACCTGGAAACTTTTCTTCTCCCTCAATTCATACCACATAGGTAGTATATTAGAAAAAGTGTTGTCTTGAGTCAGAACATAACTATGCAATCTTGGCCAAGTAATGTAACCTCTATGTTCCTCTTTTATACTAGATGATTTCTAAAGTCTATTCCAATTTTATATTTATGGGCTTATGATCCAAAGTAGTGAGGGCTGGTCCTAGAACACTGATTGAGAATCAAATTTGCTATTGATAATCACAGAGAAGTTTAGCCTATTATGACTCCAGAAAGACCTGGGAGCAAGGAATAAGAATCTAGTTGTGTGTTATTGGAAATTTTGGGGTCCTTGAACTATATTTCCCATGAGCCTACTGGCTTCCTATCATTATGTGATGATGTAGACAGGAGGATAAAATTGAATGGCTGGACTTGCACTTCCTCTTTGCTCTCTTGGTGTCCAATCTACTATGGGGAGAGGAGGTAACAGTGTGTCTTTTAAACTGACTTAGCTAGCATAGCATATGGCTTCATTTTCTAATGGTTACTAATAAATGTTATAAAACTCATAATATTTCTAAAGCTATCTTTTTATATTAATTTTATTTTTTACAGTTGGTAATCAGGAAACTATACCTTCTTCACATTTTCCTCCTAGAGACTTAAAAATCTCTTTCAGCTTGACATCATTCCTAGACCAAGCTATAACCATATAGTGGGTGTCATTACATTTGGAGATTACCAAACTCGTGGTGAAAAATTGCTTTGATTTGTCTGGGTTGGGACTTTTAAGGCTCCTGTCCAATAAGGTGCCATCTATGCATTTAAAAAAATTCATACAATATCCTTAAAAAGACATGGCAGCTGAAGTAATATCATTTGATGATCCTCTGATTATTACTATTATTATTAATATGATTATTATCAGGTGAGGATTGTCAAAGGTGTTTGACACTGTCATGGAGGGTATACTACATGAAAAATTTCAAGTCAGAGAGTTCTCCATGCATGGTAAAATCTTCCAGATATTACTGGTTGCAGATGACATTTTGTCCCAGATTGCATTAAGCCATGGAACATAGAAAAACCCCCTCAATGAGTTTCTGTAATCCCTCTACAGATTTCAACATGACATAGGGAAAACCAAATAGAAGAAGAATATCTGTGTTCCAGACTAGGAGATGCAGATGAATGGCCAATCCAATAAGCTAATGTATCAGTACCCATGTTTTGAAAAGAGTTTATAAATGGACAATGATTGGGCTGATAATTTAATAGCAAGAAGAACACAGGCTTGATTGCCTTTAGGAAATTATGTACTAGCATTTTTAGTGACTCCCAAGACTCTCCTCAGAATAAAACTCCATAATTTTCACACCAATATTCTTCTGGGATAATATTCTAAGCCTGTGAGTTTCGGAATACAATTATTTCTGAATAATCATAATTATGAGTGACCCAAAAGGCAATGGTTAAGTAGTTGGAGGGCAACATAGTTGCTGTTATATTACATACTAAATTGTCTGCAAGAAATGGCATAAATGATATTATCAAAGAGAAAAGGAAGTATACTGATTATATATTGAGATCTAAGGACAACTGATGGATAGCCCATATACCCCTCTGGCTCCTTTATAATGTTAAGAGACCTGGAGGAAAAGCCCTGGCAAGTTGGGAGGATCTTTTAAAGCAGATTTATGGGAGGAAGAGTTCTACAGGATGAAAAGGTATGGAGAGATTGTGACCTTCCCTGTTGGATAGGGTCCCCACATTAGAAGTATTACAGAGCCAAAGAAAAATTGAAATAAGAGTATTTCTGATGCCACATTAGTATAAAACTCTTGAATTTTGTCCCTGAAGTTTGACTAAGACTTTTACTTATAATAATCAGTGAAGGCACCCACAAGGTCAAAGAGAACAAAGGATTTGGAACTGGTTGAATAGCTACTCTCAAAGAATGTTCATTAATGCCTTGCTGCCCTCTTAAAAAGTGGTCTCTGGTGCCTTTAATTTGCCTTGTCAGGTTTAATATCTTTAACAATGATCTATAAAAGGGCCTGCTCTCTTACAGTTTAACTCTGGGCCCATCTCTTCCATTTCTATTCTTTATTCAATGTTTATCTATCCATCATCCTTCCATCCATATTTCTGTCTAGTATCTATATATCTGTGTATCTATTTATTTATGTCTATCTACAGTCTATCTAAATATCTGTCTGTCTATCTATCTGTCTGTCTGTCTGTCTGTCTGTCTATCTGTCTATCTCTATCTCTATCTCTATCTCTATCTCTATCTCTATCTCTATCTCTATCTATATTTGGGGCAGGTAGGCAGTGTAATGAATAAAGTTCCAAGTCTGGGCCAAGAAGACCTGAGTTCAAATCTGATGGTAGATATTAGTTGTCAGACCCTGGGTAAGAACTTTAAACCTATTCACCTCCATTTCTTCATCTATAAAATGAGTTGGAAAAAGAAATGGCAGACTGTTGCAGTATTTTTGCCAAGAAAACCCCAAAAATGTGGTTAAAAAGAGTCAAACATGATTACACTGTCTATACAATAACAAATATACATAGATGTACATATAACACAAACATATATAGAGATAATATATATGTTTACATATGAATGAATGTATGTATGCCATTTCCTCATTTGTAAAATGATGGGACTAGACTAGATGACTTCTAAGACCTCTCCCAGCTCTAAATTAATGATCCTTTCTGTATCCTGCTGTTCGTCTCCCTTTGGCTGAAGGACAACAATGGAGTCCTTCTTTTTCATTGAAACAATGGTGACCACAGCTGGCCTGCCTGCCTGCTTTATTGAAGAGACATTTTCTTAAAGGGGAAGACTCTGTAAACACCCTGGGAACAGAGCTTGAGATGAAGAAACTAACTCTCAGAGATGCCACCCAAGTTCTCTTTTGGTCAGCAGGGTTTTAAGATGTTTCTTTACTGAATCAAAAACCAAATCTCTTTACACTTCCATCCACTTTCCCATCCACATTTCACGGTTCTCATCCTCAGCCCATTAGTTGGCTACAGACCAGAGAAGTCTTTGAGTCTTTGCTGTCAGGACAGATATTCAATTTGGCCCTAGGGTATACTGAAGCTGTTTAATTTACCAACAGCTGGGTAGCATAATGGGCAAAATGCTGACATCTTCCCGAGTTCAAATCTGGTCTCAAACACTACCTAGTTTTGTCTGACTAACTCTGATTGCCTCAACAACTCATCTGGAAATAAACTGGAGAAGAAAATGACCAAACCACTCCAATATCTTTGTCAAGAAAACCTCAATAGTATCACGTAGATTTCCTATGATGGAACAACAAGGATCGAAGGGCAGCTTTGAGATGCCCAGATGCAGAGGTGTGCTAGAGTCTGCAGGTACAGTTTTTAGTATCAGCAATTACACCTCAGAAATTGGCAAATGCTATAAATTGGGACTTGATTTATTTTTGTTGATTGTCCAGATTTAAGAAAGTGATGATGAAAAATGTTAATAAAGCAGGGTAAACTTAAATGTGTGTCCTGCATACAATTTTTTTCCAGAGTACAGAATGTTAAACATTTGCCAGCACACTTGTGTACTAAGCCTGATGGCATGACATTGTGACTTTCAGATACTTCTCTGGTCTCTTACTGGCTAATATGGGGATCAGCCTTATGATGAAAAATTATAATACACTCAGTGCTCAATGGTAAATGATCATACTAACCAAATATTTGACAAACCCAAAGATTCAAGTTTTTGGAAGAACTCACTGACAAAAACTGCTGGGAAAATTGGAAAACAGTATGTAGACATTAGGCACAGACCAATACCTTACTTCATATGCCAAGTTAAAATCAAAATGGTTATGTGATTTAGAAATTGTTATATAAATAAAGAGATGTAGATAATAAAATAAAGGGTAAAACTATAAACAAATTAGGGAGGATAGATAATATAGCTTACCTGTCAGATCTATGGATAGGGGAAGAATTTATGTTCAGACAAGAACACTACAAGATGTAAAACAGATAACTTTGACTACATCAGATTAAAATATTTTTGCACTAACAAAACCAATGGAACAGTATTAGAAACAAAAAACTGGGAAAAATTTTTAGCACAAGAGTCTCTGTGGGGCAGCTAGGTGGCTTAGTGGATTGGGAGTCAGACCTGGAGATGGGAGTTCCTGGTTTCAAATGTTGCCTCAGACACTTCCTAGCTGTGTGACTCTGGGCAAGAAACTTAACCCTCACTGCCTAGCCCTTACCACTCTTCTGCCTTGGAATCAATACACAGTATTGATTCTATGATGAATTAGTCTCTGACAAAAGCTTCATTTCTCAAACACATAGAAAACAGAATCAAATTTCTAAGAACAAAAGGTATTTCCCTATTAGCAAATGGTCAAAGGATATGATCAGACCATTTTTAAGTGACGATATCAAAAATCACTTTAGTCATATGAAAAAATGTTCCAAAACATTATTAGAGAAATGCAAATTGAAAGAACTCTGAGGTGTTCTCTCATACCTATTACACTGACTAATATGACAAAAATAGAAAATAGTAAATGTTGGTGGGGATGTAGGAAAATTGGGATACTCATATACTATGGAATAGTGGACTAATACAACCATTCTGGAGAATGAATCTTGAACCATACCCAAAAGGTCATAAAACCTTTGACCCAGCAATTCCATTACTTGATCTATATCCCAAAAAGATCAAAGATAGGGGAAAAGGATCTACTAGAAAAAATATTTATAGTACCTTTTTTTTTTGTAGTAGTAGTAGCAAAGAATTGGAAACTGAATGGTTGTCCATTAATTGGGAAATGACTGAACAAGTTGCTGTACATGCTTGTAATGAAATATTATTTTCCCATAAATAATAATGAATAAGAAAATCCTGAAAAATCCTGGAAAGATTTACTTGAAATGTTGCAAAGAGAAGTGAGCAGGGCCAGGAGAACAATGTATAAAGTAAAAGCAATTATGTACAAAGATCAACTGTGAATGACTGAACTATTATCAGCAATACAAGGACCCAGAACAACTCCAAGAGACTCAAGATGAAAAGGGCTATTTATCTTTATGAAAGGAATTGACAGTTTGAATGCAGATTCAAGCATCTTCTCTTTATTTTCTCCATTAATTTTTCTCTAGTGTAAGCAATATGTCTTGTTTCCCAAAATGATGAACATGGAAATATGTATTTGTATGAGAAGACATATACAGTCTATATCATATATAGATGTCTTGGGAAGGGGGGAGGAGAGAGAAGTAGAGGGAGAAAACATAGATTAAAATATCAGAAAATTATTATTAAAAATTACATAGACATTTTAAAAATTAAAATAAAATAATGAAAAGTTCTAGTGTACCACAATAGTGATTGAAGTATCCCAATGCTTTTCTTCTAGTGGATAGGAGGAAGGTGCTTGGAAATCTTATTAGGTATCCTTTTGGAGTCTTCACCCGTGTACTTCTTTATATTATTCTACAACTATTTTATTTCTCTATGTCTTATCTACCCAGTGCTACTGCAAGCCCTTGGAGGGCTAGGAACATAGAAAGAACTTGATGGAGAGTTTTTGTGTGAATGGATCATTGAATGAAACAAACCCATGATCAAACCAATCTAGTATGTGTCACCCAGTATCACAAACTCAGTCTGTGACCATCACCCAGAGTAACATAGTAGTAGATGGAAAGCTGGATATAGAGTGAAGAGACCCCAATGTTCAAATCCCATCTCTGACACTGGGCAAGTCATCAAACCCGTGTAAGACTCAGTTTCCCCAACTGTAAAAATGAAACACAAGCTTGTAGGCTATCATAAGAATAACAATGCTTCTCATATAGTACTTCAAAGTTTGCATATCTTTACATGTACATTTGAATGTAAAGGGAAACCCTTTACATATTTCATTCCATCCTCACAATAACTCTGTGAGGCAGGTGCAATTATTAATCTCATTTTACAGATGAAGAAACTGAAACTGAGAGAAATCCAGTTACCCGAGGCTCCCTGGTAGGATATAACTAAGGCAGGATTTAAAAACAGGTCTTTCTGACTCCAAGTCCAGCTCTCTGTCCATTAAACCACCCATCTACCCATTAATGAATGAATGAATGGATGGATGGATGGATGAAAAGCATTTATTAAGAATTCATATGACAAACACTGAGGATAGAAAAGGAAGACCGATTCTGTATTAAAGGAGCTCACATTACTTTCTTTTTTTTTAATCCTTATTTTGAGGGTAATGGTTGGATAATTGGGGTTAAGTGACTTGCCCAGGGTCACGTAGGTAGGAGATGTCCACCCAGGTCCTCTCAACTTCAGGTGTGGTACTTTATCCACTGAAAAACCTAGCTGCTTCAGAGCTCACAATTCTAATATGGGAAGACAACCCAGAGAGGTAAGATCTGTGACAGGACTCTTGGTCTTTGGTGTGTACTGGCAAAATTCCAAATTGAGAGAATATATTTAAAATGCTTTTCAAACTTGAAAGTGCTAGGTACATAGTACTTACTAACATTTTCCTTCTGGGTACTCTTAGACAGGGCAGTCCTGTACAAGTAGTTCCCTTAGTGGAGCAGACTTCTCCCTCTTCTCATCCTCCCTGTCTCAAGATTGCTAAATATTTATGAGTGTGATATATTTAGAAGATGGAGCAGCCATCATGATACAGCAGGTGTTATTAATCACATCATCACCCAGGGAAATGATGCACTGTACCATGTAATTATGGACATGATTACTCTGTCCCCACCAGGAGCCTTTCTCACATCACACCACCTTGTGTGTTTAGAGGAGGCCCAAGAGCAAGGGATGCCTGCCTTCGATGAGAAAGATGGTTCCCTCGGTGATACCAAAAGGCTGGAAGTAGCCTCATGCTTGAGAACCTGCCTTATGGAGCCAAGGAAAATTAAACAACTGTAACAAGGAAAAAGCCTTGATACACTCTACCTAATGCCATTTCTCATTATTGTCAAAATGTCTGCAATAAGCCCAGGGGAGTGTGCTTTTTTTTTCTGTTGTGATTGGTTTAATTATGGCCATGTTGGCCCTGTGGGAAAAAGCTAATTAACCTCCTGTCAAGGAATCACAGTTGTTCCATTGCAGGTGACACTAATAGCTCTGAGTGTTCCAAGGCAAGTTTTTAAAACACATTTTCTTTTTCTGTTGTTATTATGGACACCATGTCAGGAGATGATTTCCATCAAATACAATATAGATCAGCAGTGTCAAACTCAGATAGAAACTAGGCCACTAATCTAGACATTAGGTTTCCTGCAGGCCACATATTGACTTAATTTTAAAATGTAATGTTATCCATGTTTTATTGCATTTTATTTATTTTGTGAAGTATTTCCCAATTATATTTTAATCTATTGAGGCTGCAGGCTGCCCAAGGGCTGACTGTCACCTCGGATAGAGAGGGTCAGATTATTACTAACAGAACTCACCCAATAGTTATTAAAAGTCTCCTCTGTATCAGTAGCTGTGGGAGGCACTAGAGATACAAAGATAACAACAAAACAGTTCTTGGCCTCAAGGAACTTACATTCCACTTTATTTGCAAACCACACTACAATATATCTATTCGTAAAAATAGTGATTTGCATTTATAATACTTTGATCAATGTTTTGTAGAAATGGGCAGCTCTTGCCCTTGAGGAATTTACATTTCACTTTATTTGCAAATCATATTATATTTCTTGATAAAAATAATAATTTGCATTCATAGTAATTGGTTCAATGTTTTGTGGAAATATGCAGACCTACTAGCAAAGGTATGAACATGAAAACAAGTAGATTTGATTTGTAGATCTAAACACCAAGAATTCAGTCAATTGGTCAAAATACATGCAAAACTCCCACATGCCAGACACTATGCTAGGTTACTTTTAAAAAAAATTATTTTTAGAAAAATTTTCCATGGTTGCATAATTCATGTTTTTACTTTACCCTTCACCCCCTCAAACCCTCTCCCTCCCCCCCCCCCCAGCTAACTTGCATTTCCACTGGTTTTAACATGTGTGGTCAGTCAAGACTTATTTACATATTATTGATAGTTACATTGGTGTGGTCTTTTGGAGTCTACACCAATCATGTCCTCATCAACCCAAGTGTTCAAGTAGTTGTTTTTCTTCTGTGTTTCTACTCCTGTAGTTCTTCCTCTGAATGTGGGTAGTATTCTTTTCCATAAGTCCCTCAGCCTTGCTCTGGATCCTTGCATTGCTGCTAGTAGAGAAGTCTATTACATTCAATCTTATCACAGTGTATCTGTCTCTGTGTACAGTGTTCTCCTGGCTCTGCTCCTTTCTCTCTGCATCATTTCCTGGAGATTTTTCCAGTTCACATGGAATTCCTCCAGTTCATTATTCCTTTGAGCACAATAGTATTCCATCACCAACATATACCACAATTTGTTCAGCCATTCCCCGATTGAAGGGCATATCCATGCTTTCCAGTTTTTTGCCACCACAAAGAGTGCAGCTATAAATAATTTTGTGCAAGTCTATTTATCTATGATCTCTTTGGGGTACAATCCCAGCAATGGTATGGCTGGATCAAAGGGCAGGCATTCTTTTATTGCTCTTTGGGCATAGTTCCAAATTGCCATCTAGAATGGTTGGATCAGTTCACAACTCCACCAGCAGTGCATTAATGTCCCAGTTTTGCCATATCCCCTCCAACATTCATTACTCTCCCCTGCTATCATTTAAGCCAGTCTGCTAGGTGTGGAATTAGCAGTACCAGATATTAAGTTATCCTATAAAGCAGCAGTCATCAAAACAATATGTTACTGGCTAAGAGATAGAAGGGAGGATCATTGGAATAGACTTGGGGTAAGTGACATCAGCAAGACAGTGTATGATAAACCCAAAGAGCCTAACTTTTGGGACAAAAATCCACTATTTGACAAAAACTGCTGGGAAAATTGGAAAACAATATGGGAGAGATTAGGTTTAGATCAACATCTCACACCCTACACCAAGATAAATTCAGAATGGGTGAAAGACTTGAATATAAAGAAGGAAACTGTAAGTAAATTAGGTGAACACAGAATAGTATACTTGTCAGATCTCTGGGAAAGGAAAGATTTTAAAACGAAGCAAGAGTTAGAAAAAAATTACAAAATGTAAAATAAATAATTTTGATTATATTAAATTAATAAGTTTTTGTACAAACAAAAACAATGCAAACAAAATCAGAAGGTAAACAACAAACTGGGAAAAATCTTTATAACAAAAAATTCTGACAGAGATCTAATTATTCAAATATACAAGGAGCTAAATCAATTGTATAAAAAATCAAGCCATTCCCCAATTGATAAATGGGCAAGGGACATGAATAGGCAATTTTCAGATAAAGAAATCAAAAGTATCAATAAACACATGAGAAAGTGTTCTAAATCTCTAATAATTAGAGAAATGCTAGGTACTTTTCACCTTTGTTAGACAAAAATACATTGTTTCTGCCTTCAAAGAACTTACATTTTATGTGGGAAGATAATATGTAGACATATACAAAAGAAGTAATCTATCTACATTCTGAGAGAGAGATAATGACTGGACTAAGATAAAATATTAGATAATCTAGATATGGTAGATATCTGAAGAGAACTGAACAGGATAGAAAGGAATATAATGTTTTCTCAGCAGCGCATGGCACCTTTAAAAAACTTATGATATAACAGGGCACAAGATTTTATAGTTAAATGCAGAAAACTAGAAATATTAAATGTCTTTTAGATCATAAGCAATAAAAATTACATTTCATAAGGCACAGTGGAAATATAATAAAATTAATTGAAGACTAAATAACTTAAAGGATGAGTGGGTTAAGGAATGTAAGGATGGGATTTGTGCAAAGGGGAGGGGACAAAAGGAGCCAGAGAAGGAGTGGCTGACAGTTGAGACCAAGGGAATTCAGGGGAATTCTCCGAAGGAGGAAGGAGGAGAGGGCTGCCCGCAGAGGGAGGAGGTGGACATTTCGGCTAGAATCCAGTCCTGAGGGTTTCCTGAGGATCTTTCTTTGGATGTTGAAACCCCGATTCCTTGGTCAAAGATTCCATCACATCTCACCCAGCAAGACTTCAACCATCGAGTTAGCTAAGTGTTTGGACTCCATTTTGGAAGCGATCTCTTAGACTCCTTCACCCATTACCCAAACTTGCTGAGAGACCCTTTCTGGTTTAACTTGCAATTATAGAAAAGGATAGAAATAGGAAATAGAAATAGAAACAGAAGGAGAACTGGGGGGAGAAGAAGCTTGGGAGTGGGAACCCCAAAGGTTCCCACCTAAGTGACACACTCCATAGGAATAGAGAGGAGGGCACCCCAAAATCCCTCTGCCCTTCACCCCTTTCCCCACCCCCTGAATTGCAAATAATAAAAGCCATTCTTTAGTCAGATAGCATTCTGGAGTGCCTGAGAGATAAGGAGGGGTAGGGAAAACACAGCTTGGTCTGGCTGCCTCCATCTTGAAGCCTGCTGTGAAGTTGGGGGGGGGGAGGCTTGCGTGAACCCTACCCTCATTCAGAATCAGATTGGGGTACCACATACCTCATCTTATAGGGAAACCTTGCCCCCAACTCCTATGGGGCAGCACAACCATCCAGGTCACTCAGTTTCAGGGTGACATCCCCTTGAAGTCTGCCAGTGTATATTTGGCATGAGGGGAGAGCTCCAAGAGAATTTCACCTCATAGACTCTCTCTCTCTCCCCCTCTATCATAACGTTGGTTACTGGCTCCCTTTATTATTACAGTTTTGGCAGAGGCTCCTCATTATTATTACAGGAATAAATCACAAAAATATTGTGTATCTGTATATGTATACATGTCTAGGTTCAGCCACCTACAATGAGTATGTGTAGTCAGTTGGTCAGCCACTCATTCTGGATTCACCATATGAATAAGTGTTACCCTCTAGAATCCCCCCTTTTTTGCTTTGTAATTTTTATTTTTTTTTATCAATTATACCTAATAACAAATCTCTACACAAGTTTTCTCAAGTTATATGATTGAACTTTTCTCTCTCCCTCGCTTTCCTTCCCTCTTTGGTGCTGGCAGGTGATTTGATCTGGGTCTAGGTCTACAAATCAACTCTGAGTAAAGTTATATTGTGTTCACCTGGCTTGATTAAAAGGCTCTAGAGATTTCAATCTGTAATTTTACTGGTGTCATTGTCATCATCATCAGTGTTAGCTGTCATCATCACCATAGATATTTATTGAGGATCTAAAAAATGCAAAAGTCACTGTGCACAATTTGATGGAAAAAGTCTAGGACCTGCCTTCAATGCACTTTTAAAAAAAAGTAATAGTCAATAAAATAAGTCAACTACACTAATGCTGTATAAAAGGGGTACTAGCCAATGAAGGCTCAGTTCTAAGACAGGAGACTCTGCCTGGTGCTAACCCATGGGGATGTTTGGGGGATGGACTTCTGGAAGTACAGGATGACATGGAAAGGAGAGACCTGGCTCTTCATTTTGAGGCATGTATAAATGTTCTGTGGTTGTTTCCTATTCACCTACTACATGGTAAAATGGGAATTTTAGGTAAGCTACTGAGTTAGAACCAAATATGGACACAAAGTCAATCACTGTCTTTCCTGGTAGTAATTGAAGTCAGACTGTGATCTCTGGAATCAGGAGGGGGTGGAGAGAAGGAGAAAGAAAGAGAGGGAGCTGGAGACATCTAGAGAGACAGAAACAGAAAGAGAAAAAGATCTCTCCTAGTGTGAGGTCTGTGTGTATGTGCCCACATTTGAATATGTGACCAGTTGGAAAGAAAAACAAGTACCTATATTTCCACAGAAGTTATTTAGGAATGTCAGAAATTGTCTTGGGGTTACTTGGTAGTTATTTGGAAGCTATAAGCTGAGCAGTGGAAATAACAGGGTACAAGACAGGAGAATTCTTGGGGTCAGTTTGGATGAAATTAGAGTAAGAGACTGGTTGCAATATATTAGGGGAGTGCAATATCTAAAGTACATAAAGGAGAGAAATGAAAATTGTGTAGTGGATGGGGTTACAACCCATCTAGTCTCACTGCTGGTGACCCCAACGTGTAGCACACATAGTAAAAGGTGGGCTATGGTAAAGAGTAATAATAATAATATAATAATAATAAATGATATGAATAATAATATCTAACATTTTTGCAGTGCTCAAGTTTGCAAAGGGCTTTATGGAAACAATTTAATTTAGTTATTTAATGTATTACTATTTTATTATTTAGTATTTCACTTATTTTCACAATCCTGGGAAATATTATTATTCTATATGTGTGTATATATGCATACAAATCCATTTATCCATCCATCCATTTATCCATCCATCTCTATGTCTATATTTGACTACAAGAGTTAATCAGAGAACTATTCTATGTGATCAACAATGATGAGCATAATAACTATCATGTACTAGGAGCAAAACTAGTTAGAGTAATTATGTAATCATAATATGAAATAAGGCCATTGGTGGACTAGGTGATTCCTATATGTAAACTAAGCACTTAAAAAGGCATTTAGCCTTTCCTTAGTCATCCCAGAAGGCTGCCATCTTTAAGTAAGGGACTCATTCACACAACAGAGGATGTTGACAGGGTGGAAGCTAGAGTGGGACTGTATTCCAATGATGTGTATACTCATACGTGTGGTTGTGTGTATGTGGATGTGTATATGTGCACATTTGCATATGCATATGTATCTATGAAATTAATGGTTTAGCTTATTTTTCCACAGAATATCCCCACTCCTCTTTTTCCCCACAGAAAAATAGTACCACCAAATGATCTTTACCTTTATCCCATCCTACTCATGACCCTAGGGTGTTGTTATCATTATCTGAGATATTGTCCATCTCTGGAAGCCTAGTTCAAAGTGCTATTCGGTATTTCTGATGGGGAGTTTACTTAGCAGGGGAAAAGCCATTCTCCAAGTCCCTGGAGGTCTTGCTGAATTAGTCATATGTTCATCTGTACCTCTTTGAGAAAGAAAAAAAACTCAACATCAAAGAGTCCTGCTGAGTTGATCCCAGTAGTTCTCAGAGTGTGGTCTGTAGGCTGGTCTCTGTAGTATTAACATTTACAATATGATCATAACTAGACTCATATTTCTTTTATGAATTAATAATTTAATTATGGTACTACCATCAATAGCCTTCTCCTCCTCCTCCACAGGCATTTATTACATACTCCCACCACCCTGCTAGCCAACCTAAATTTTCCCATCTGTTGTTCTAAAGCTTTTTACATTTTAGAAGCAAGGGGAGTATGTAGAGATGCAAGGGAATTTCCTCCACCCTCAAAAAAGTTGTCCATGGATGCAAAGAGTTTAACAATTATTAGAATGGTGGCTCATGTCTATAATCCAAGCTACCAGGAAGCTGAGGCTGGTGGCCATGTTGAGCTCAGGAATTCTGAGCTATATCTGGCTAAAGCCAATCAGGTCTCTACAGTAAGTCTGGCATCAATATTGCAGGCTTCTGGGAGGGCGCAAAGGGAAGCCACCAGGCTGCCCAAGCAAAAGTAAAGTAGTCTAAGTTAGAAAAAGAGCAGGTAAAATCTCCCATGCTATTCAGTAGTGAGTAGCTCCAGTCATTCCAACCTGAGTGAGATGAAGAGGCTCTGACCTTTTTTTAAGTTGCTGAATTGGAAAGAGTATGGGACAAAGTGTGGATTTGTGGAAAGTGGACTTTGTCTACCCCTTAGCTTGTCAACAACAACAACAAAAATGAGCGTGTTCTCCTTTTTTCATTCACTTTTACTACTCTGAGCACAGGAATTTGAGGAGGACAAATCTAGAAGGGATGATAGTAGTTAATGTAGCGCCTGGGTTATTCCCCATTATGGGTGGGTCCTCCAGAAATGGCTACACCAAGTTTGAAATACTCTGTGTGTCTTTAAAACTGTCCATCATAAATGAGGGAATGCCCTTCGATTGGGGAATGTCTGAACAAATTGTGATATCTGTTGGCAATGGAATACTATTGTGCTCAAAGGAATAAAGAAATGGAGAAATTCCATGTGAACTGGAATGATCTCCTGGGATTGATACAGAATGAAAGGAGCAGATCCAGGAGATCATTATACACAGAGACTGATACACTGTGATAAGATTGAATGTAATAGACTTCTCTTCTAGCAGCAATGCAAGAATCCAGAGCAAGGCTGAGGGACTTATGAGAAAGAAAACTAGCCACATTCAGATGAAAAACTGTGGGAGGAGAAACACAGAAGAAAAACAACTGCTTGAACATATGGGCAATTGGGGATTTTATTGGGGATGTAGACGCTATGCGATAACTCTAGTATAACTATCAATAATATGGAATTAGGTCTTGATCAATGATACATGTAAAACCCAGTGGAATTGTGCATCAGCTACAGGGAAGTGAGGGGGGATTTGTGGGAGAGGGAAAGAACATGAAAAATGTAACTATGGGAAAATATTCAAAATAAAATAAAAATTAAAAAAAATAAAACTTCCCATCATGAGCCTTTACCAATATATCATTTGAACTCAGATCTTCCTGACACCAAGCCCAGAACTCTTTCCACTGAGCTACCTAACTGCCTCTAATGTAATGATGTCATTGAATTGTTCTTACTGGACTTATTCCCCACTGGTGTCTTCCAGACACTGCTCTGCTGTATATTAACAGGCATGGTCCCACTGGACATATCATGTATCAGCTTTCAGTTTGTCTGGAGATGAAATATTTTAGCAATAGTGTTTTCTCTAAATTTTTTATTTTTTCCAGATTACATGTTGATACAATTTTTAAGAATTTTCTGATATTTTGCAATCCCTTTTCTTTCTCTCCTTTCCACCCTTCACTCCTTCCCAAGAAAGCAGATAATGTGCTATAGGTTGTACCTGTGTTATCATGGAACATGCATTTCCATGTTCATCATATTGTGAAATAAGTGTAAGATTGAAATTAATATCCAAATACTCCAAACATTATATTTAATAAGATTTATTAATATGAATTTGAAGTGAAAGGAATAAAAAACAAACAAAAGTAAAAGCCTGAGTAAAACCAGCTTTCCTAGCTGAATATGTGGAGGAAAAAAAGAGCCAGGTTGGAGTTACACACAACTATATACAAACAATGTAAGCATGCAATGTGGGGATGAAAAGAAAAGGAATTCTGGGAGATGAAGGCCAAGGGTTCAAGATTTTCTAATTACACACAAGGTATATAATGCTTACTCTAGAAAAAAAATTAATGGAGGAATAAAGTGAAGAACCACATGCTTCATTCTGCATTCAGACTTTATTAGTTCCTTCTATGGCAGTGGATAGCCTTTTTTGTCATGAGTCCCTTAAAGCTGTCCTGGATCCTTGCAATGCTAAAAATTTACGTCTGAAAATTAAATTTAAAAATGCTGAAAATTAAATATTTAAGTCATTCCCAGTTGATCATTGTACTTTATTGCTGTTACCATGTACAACGTTCTCCTGGTTCTGCTCACGTCACTTTATATCACATTTTTCTAGGTTTTTTATGATCATCTTCTTTGTCATTTCTTCTGGCACAATAATAGTCCATTACAATCACATATCACAACTTGTTCAGCCATTCTCCAATTGGTGGATATCCCTTCAGTTTCCAGTTCTTTGCCACCACAAAAGAACTTTAAATATGTTGGTATGAATAGATTCTTTTCCCCTATCTTTGATGTCTTTGGGATACAGACTTAGTAGTGGTATTGTTAGGTCAAAGTAGTTAGATATAGTGTTATATCTTCCTCCTGAGAATAGTGGATTTGACAAGGCTCTTTTGGTTTTAAAGCCAGGCTTTCCTGTATTTCATTTGGAAAAGCACCCTACCTAGCCAGCTCTGGAATCTGGATGAATTGGGTTCAAAGCTGACCTCAGACACTTCCTAGTTGTGTGACACTAGGCAAATCACTTAACCCCAATTGCCTAGTATTTACTGCTCTTCTGCCTTGGAGGAGGCAAGGTGATTTTTTTTAAAAAAGCAACCACCCCTATGGGCCAACAAATTCCTGGGAGAAATCCCCCCACCTGCACCCCCAGACTCTTGACTCTTTTTCTCCCAATGGAATGACCTATTTTATCTTGGCAATTGAAGTCTCTAAGCTCCAGGAAAGTCTTAGCCTTGATGCCAAACCACTTCTAGGTAATCAGTTAATGCTAACTAGTTCAGACTCAAGTTTATCTTTTCTTTGGGCTTGAATTCTGGTCCTTGGGCTTAGGTCTCTCAGAGATCTCACTCTGTCTTATGGTAAGTATTTCATATACCTCATGATTATAATCTCTGAAGACTAGATTATATTTGCTCATTATCCATGTGAAAGCTATTCTTGAAGTAACTACCAAATGGCTGTAGGGTTTCAGATTTCCCAGATTTTGAAATTCAGACACTCTTCTACTTCCTGAGCAGATGAATGGCTGGTTAGTGGGTGGTGAGTAAGGCACAGAAACATCCCACAGAGGACAAGGATGGTCATTATCTCTTCTTTCCTAATCATATTTCCAGTCTTTTGCCAGTGGAGTTGAGACAACAGATTTTGGGAGACAAGTGCAGCAGAATTTTCAAATTGAGGAAGAATAGAAGTAGAATTTCTCTGCATGCACAGGCAAAGTAGATCTTTGCAATTTTCTATGAGGATCTATTTGCCCACAAATAGCTGCTGCCTTCTCCCACCTGGCCTCAAATTCTCACCACTGAAGACCACAAAAGTGGAAGCACTTTGTAGAGGAGAACACCATTAAAATGCTTTTACTTGGGAAAGTGAAGAGGCCCAAAGAATAGAGAGCCAGATCTGAAGACAAGAGGTTCAGGGTTCCAATCTGATCTCAGACATTTCCTAGTTAAGTGACCCTGGGAAAGTCATTTAACCCCAATTGCATAGCCCATACAGGTCTTCTGCCTTGGAACAGATACTTACTATTGGTTCTAAGACAGACGGAAAGGATTTTAAAAATATTTTTCTTTATCTGGAGAAGTCTCTTAGTCATCCTCTTCCATTAATCCATTAATTTAAATTCATTTATCATATATATATATATATATATATATATATATATATTTCTCCTTAGAAGAGACACATTTTGGTTCTGAGGAGTTGGTGGATGAACTTTGAAGGGGAAAAGGAAGGAAAGATTAGGGTTGACCAAAAATTAACAATCTACTTAATTTTAATTTTGTCTGTAATTGACCCTGGCTCTCACCTCTCCCTTCCTTCATCTTCCCAAATGATAATTCCCTTGGTGATCAGATCAAGTAGGACTTGGTAATTAGTCTTGGATGGGAGGATGCTGAAGGGTTTAGAGAGTCACAAAATCTTAGAGCCAAGAGAGACCTATCCAAAATAGTTAATCCAGTGTAAATGGAGCATATAAAATGCTGCCAGACTCAGCTAGGCCCTGAGTTAGCACATAATAAATGAATCCTGTTCAAAACAGCCCCTCAAAGAATAAGGATCCCAATTAGACAGCAACAAATGGCTTTTGAGAGACATGCTGATAAATTTCCTGTTGTACAGCTTTTCAAAATCTGTAACACATGAGCATTTACATAATTTAGTTCCCCCTCCCTCAAATACCACACATCTGATTGAGAGATACATAAATTAATTAGGAAAAAATCATTATTTTTGCCTAAAGCAAATTTATAATTACAGAAATACTTGAAGTCATGTGTTTCTACCCGCCAGCATGTCTTACATATTTATAGAGAATGGATTCTGCTTGCTTTTTCCAGTCCCCTTAGGCAAATATTATCTGATGTTACAAGGCTCAAGGCCTTGTCCTGCTTTTTGCTTCAAGTTGGATGCTTCCCCAAAAGGCTCTTCTGCATGAATTCAGGTTTCCAACCCCCACACTTCATAACAGCCTGTACAGCCTTGTTCTGGGTTGTGATTCAATTTATTTCAATTACATTTTATCGAGTGCCTCCCATGTACTCACATACTGCTATTGCTATTTTAGAGATGTTTGCATTTTCCATGAAATTCTGTCTTCCCCAAAGTTATGAGAGAAGATGGACGATGGAGTGATTTAAACAATATTAACAGACCTCACCCCAGCAACTAACTCAACAATAAGAACATCTCCAAATTTCTCAATTCATTGCAGATATAACCCACATGAATAAATCCTATATTTGAGAAACAACAAAAAATTCTAAAACCTCAAAGGCAGGTAGGAACAAATGCCCCATGTTCGAAAAAAGAAATCTAAAGATCAGAGGCTCAAAGATCCAGAAGTGCAAGGGCCTTGGGATTCATATAGTCCAATACTCTTGTTTTATACATGTAAGGAAGTACCGAGATTTTGCCCCAAATTACACTAATAATAAGGAGCAAAAAAGGCATTTGAACCCAGGCCCTCTGATTTTAATTCCAGCATTCCTTCCACTGATGTTTTCAGTAAGATAAGGCAAATTGATTATCAGGGGAAATGACTTTGGGCTTTTAAGGAACTAGCCTGTTCCCTCAAATCATGTCATCATTCTCTCCAGAAGCTCTCCTCTCTACATTCCTGTAATATTGCTTTCTCCTGGTTCCCTTCCTGTTTGTCTGAACTGGTGTTCAAAAGAGTCATGATTTTTATTGATGTGGGAAATTGATTCCATTGACATCAACTACAACTTCTACAGGCTCGAGTGGATGAATTGTTAAGGCAAAACCAAGCCAAACCAAAACACAACCAACAAAAAATCTTTCACTTCATTACTTAGTTTTTAAGTGTGCACCAATGGGTCTCTAGTGAGAATGATTTTCAATGATAGTCACATCTATTTCAGGGAAATATTTGGGAGTATTTAGGTGAATCCTTCAAAAGACACTCAGTGATCATTCACTTTATTTATTTTTTAATTAATTTTATTTTCAGTTCTCAATTCTTTCCCTCCCCTTTCCCCTTACTCCACCCATTGAGAAAGAAAGAAAAAAAATCCCATTATAAATATGCATAATTATACAAAATAAATTGCCATCTTAGGCATGTTTCCCGACTAATAGAAGAAAGAGAAGAAAATATGTTTCAGTTTATACTCTGAGTATGAGGTGGTGCCTCAGACTTGTTTCAATTTGCATTTCTTTAATTATTAGTGATATAAAGCATTTTTTCATATGACTACTGATAACTTTGATTTGTTCTTCTGAAAACTATCTATTCATATTTTTTGATCATTTATCAATTGGGCTTGACTCTTTTATTTTTAAATTTGTCTCAGTTTTCCTTGTATCTTAGAAATGAGATCTTTATCAGAGAAATTTTCTGCAATGTTTGTTTTTCTTAGTTTCCTACTTTTCTTCTGATTTTATCTGAATTGGTTTTATTTGTGTAAAACTTTAAAATTTTATGTAATCAAAAATTATACTTTTTATCTTCTGCATACCTCTTTCTCTCTTATTTTGTTATTAGTTCTTCCCCATCTGTCAGAAAATGTTTTTCTAACTTATATGTTTATGATTATCACCCTTTTTTTCTAAATCATTTTGAATTTATCTTGGTATATGCTCTGAAATGCTTATCTACACCTAGTTTCTGCTAAACTATTATCCAGTTTTCCCAACAATTTTTGTTGAATTGTGAGTTTTTGTCTCAATACCTGGGATCTTTGGATTTATCAAACATTAGGTTGCCTTTCTCTTTTGCTTTTGCCTATTGTGTACTTAATCTATTCCAGTGACCAACTATTTCTATTTCCTACCCAGTACCACATTGTTTTGATGATTACCATTTTGTACTATAGTGTGAGATCTGGCACTGGTAGATCCCCTTTCCTCCTACTCTCCTCCTCCTTCTTTTTCTTCTTCTTCTTCTTCTTCTTCTTCCTTTCATATTTTTGACCTTTTGCTCTTCCAAATGAAGTTTTACTGTTTTTGTTCTACAAAGTAATATTTTGATAGTTTGATGATGTGACACTGAATAAGTAAATTAATTTAGATAATATTATAATTTCTATTATGTTGACTCAATCTACTTATAGGCAATAATATTTCTCCAACTATTTACATAACTTTATTTGTGTCAAAAGTGCTTTGCAATTGTGTTCCTGTAGTTCCTTTGTATGTTTTAGCAGGTACATTGTTGAGTATTTTATTCTGTCTGTAAATTATTTTAGATGTAATTTCTTTATCTCTTCCTGTTGGATTTTGTTCGTACTTCTTCACATGGTCTCATTCTTTATCCCTCTACAAGCCCTTTACTTCTTGAGTGATATTTCAATTTGTGCATTGTTACATGATAGCTATTTTGTTCTTAGGGAACCTTTCGGAAGGATTTAGCAGGCAAATGTTGCAATGGATGGAATGCTAGCTTGGAGGTAGGAAGACCTCATTTCAAACCCAGCCTCAGTCATTTTGTGACCCTGGGCAAGCTACTTAATCTCAGTTTGCCTCAGTTTCCTCTTCTATAAAACAGGAATAATAACAGTACCTAAATCAAATGAGATAATATTTGTAAAGTCCTTAAAACAGTACCTGGCATATAGTAAGCACTTAATAAATTCTTCTTTCCTTCCTTCTTATTGAAAAATCTTCTTGACTCTATGATTCTATGGGACCATTTATGTGAAAATGATATTTCCTAGCTAAAGTCACTTTTTGATTAATTAGGTAATTGCCTCTTAGTCATATCCCACATAATGCTATTTGCCTAGGATCCTAGAATGACAGGTATTTAGGACCTTAGAAGATATTTAATCTGACATTCCCATTTTGTAGACAAGAAAAATAAAGCACAAGGAAATTGAATGAATTGCCAAAAACAAACAAGTAGAAAGTGGAAGAGTTGGGATTTGAATTAAATGCATATTATCTGACTACCAAACCATTACTTTTTCAAATGAATACAACTATATATTATTGTCTATTAAAGTAAATCCCTATTATACTGTAGGATCCATGAGGACAAAGATATATCTTACATAATGTAAAAGGGAATCCTGTGTTCTCTTTGCCTAGTTGGAGTTAGCACTTTGGTTGGCAATAACTTTGAATCTACACAATCTTGAACTAGGTGGGAGAAGCTTGAAAACCAGTTGGTGAATTCACACCCTACCTAGTGCTAGATGAGAAGCCAAGAAGACACTTGGAGAGTTCCACTCTTTTTTCTAACTCAAACAGTCAGAAACTTGTCACACCCTCAGAAAGTGTGAATCTTTTTGATGAGCATTCACACCTCCAGAAGGTGTGAACTAGTTCCCTCAAAGACCATCCCCTGGACAGTGCTAGACAATTTGGAAGCTGTGATTGGCCCCTGTGAAGAGGGGCAGGGACAGGAAACCACCAGAAAAGCCATGGAGGCAGTCTGGTGAAGGGAGGCTGGTGAAAGGCTGCTGAAGGCTTCTGGAGAAGGAGACCTTCTGGAGAAGGAAGTCTTCTAACTGAGTCTTCTAGCTTTCCTGGTTCGGGGAAATATTTACATATTGATGTAAAATGAATTTCTTCCCAACACCTAACAGTAGACCCTTACCATATACTTCTTGAAATGGAATGAGATTAATTACTGAATTTGTGGATTCTATATAATTAGCTCTGTAACTAACTAAACTTTTGCTTTCCTTTCTCCTTCTTCATATATGACTTTCGATTTGTAACTTCCCTTCTCGCTAAAAATCTTAGAGCCCTATGATATTTCCATGACTTTTGTAATAGTTCCATATATTCCATTACTTCTCAGAAATGGCATAGTCAAAAAGTAGTAGGGACTAGATAGACTGATGGTTTAAGGGAGAAATTTAAGCACTAACCATCTGTAAATTTCTGGCAGATACTTCTCTCTCTTCCCATTCCTGTCCACTGATCTCAGGGGAAGAAATAGGACAGGGAATAAAGCTAGTTTCTCTCTCTCTCTCTCTCTCTCTCTCTCTCTCTCTCTCTCTCTCTCTCTCTCTCTCTCTCTTTCAACTTTAAAGCCTTGACTTCTGTGTATTGACTTATAGGTGGAATATTGGTAAGGGTAGGCAATGGGGGTCAAGTGACCTGCCCAGGGTCACACAGCTGGGAAGTGTCTGAGGCCGGATTTGAACCTAGGACCTCTTGTCTCTAGGCCTGGCTCTCAATCCACTGAGCTACCCAGCTGCCCCCCCCCTCCCTTTTTTTAAAGTCACCTATTTCAAGTGGTTGGTGGCCTGAGACACACAGCCACAATGAAATACTTGAATGATCTGTGGATTTTTTGTCTGCCCAACTCTGCTATCCTATAGTTGTGGATGAGTATGACTCTATGGCAATTGTATTCTAGGCTGGATAGTGGAAAAGATAAATCCATTTCATGTTATTTATGAGATTTTCTGGGAATTGTAGAGGCTGGTTGTTATAAGCTAGACTGTAGTCAAATTCAAGGCTCTTTATGATCTGTTTTATACTTTGCCCTCAGGTTTACTATTAGAGTTTTACACGTATCATTTGTTTCTTATTTCATGCTCTTCCAAATTGTAAACATAACACAAGCCACTTCCCCTTTCTCCTCCTCTTCTAAACTATTTATTTTCTTTAGATTCCTTGAAGATTCACTCTGGAAAGTCTGAGGAAATGCCACCCAGGCCCCTTGAGCATTGGACCAATTATGACTGTGGGAATTCATATCGTGTAAGCTAGTAACAAAGAGCTTTTCAGTTGATATTCCATACCTAGGCAATGTTCCCTTGGGTGAAGAAGGAATGTGATGAGACTGTTAAGTCAGAGTAGAATAATGGAAAAAGTCGAGGAATTCTGGGTTCTAATCCTACTTTTTATATTGACTACCTGTGTAACCAGTCAGATCATCTGTTTCTCTGAGTTCTTCTCTAAGATGGGTGAAATAATACTTATGGTACTTAATCCTTCCAGGGTAGTCATGCAGATACAATGTAATAAATGTATATGAAAGACTAACTATGAAACCTGGATTATTGTTGTTCAGTTATTCAATATTATCCAACATGACCCCATGGACCATACTGTCCATGGAGTTTTCTTCGCAAAGATATTGTAGTGGTTTGCCATTTCCTTCTCCAGTGGAATAAGGCAAACAGTAGTTAAACAACTTGCCCAGAGTCAAATAAAGAGTCTGAGACTGGATTTGAATTTAAATCTTGCTAAATCCAGACCCAGTATGCTATTTACTAAGCCATCTAGGTCATTTCTAGGCTAAAACGTTGAGTGACTTGCCCAAAGTCAAGCAGCTAGAAAGTATATGAGTCCAGATTTGGAAAAAACCAAACCAAACCAAACCCTGAATATCATTATATCAATGAGATCACTTTTCAGGGCAGACATCATAATATACATATGCATTTACATCCATATACAAACATATAGACACATATATGTATGTACATTATAGAGAGGAAGAAAGAGAAATAAGACATATATATATATATATATATATATATATATATATATATATATATAGAGAGAGAGAGAGAGAGAGAGAGAAGAGAGAGAAACAGAGAAAGAGAGTTAAAAGAGAGAAAAAAGAGAGAGAGGAACAGAGAATGAGAGAGAGCAAGAGAGAGAGCTCCTGGTGAAGAAAAGCCCTATACCAACATAAGCCAAAACTGATCTGAAACAGTATAGACTAGGAGAGTTTCCAGGACTAGTGAGATGATTAGTCATTTCCTTAGGGTCCTATAGCCAGTACGTGCCAGAGGCAGAACCTGACCGAAAGTCTTCTTGATTCCATGGTCAGTCCTTTATCCATTATACCGTGTTCCCTTATAATAATAATGGCTGACATTTATATAGTACTTTAAGGTTTATAAAGTGCTTTACATACATCATTTTATTTGAGGCTCTTAATGGCTATCAATCAGTCAATCAGCAAGGATTTATGAAGCTCTTACGGACATTTCAAAGGCAATAATAAAACAGTACTTATCTTCAAAGAGTATTCTTATAAAGGATACAACATAAATACATATTTGTATATATACAGGTAAGCATATAATATAAATTATATATGTGTGTGTATTTATATCACATTGACTACTGTGGTCCTCGCTGCCTAGAAGTCCCAGTAGGTTAGATTTCACTCCTACCCCTTAGGGTTCTCTATTACCCTTAAAGTGGTTTAAATATCTCTAAAAAATAGATTTGGGGCACAGCTAAGTGGCACAGTGGATAGAGTTCCAGGCCTGAATTTAGGAAGACTCCTCTTCCTAAGTTCAAATCTGGTCTCAGACACTTATTAGCTATGTGACTCTGGGCAAATAATTTAACCCTGTTTGTCTCAGTTTCCTTATCTGTAAAATGAGCTGGAGAAGAAAATGCCCAAACTGCTCCAATATCTTTGCCAAGAAATCTCCAAATGGAGTCATGGAGAATCAAACATGACTAAAATGAGTCAACAACAACAAAAAGCTCTAGCCCCTACTAATGGTTTCTACTACACTACAATTCCATTCAGATTAGATTTGTACTTCCTCTGTCTCTGGCAGGGGAAGGGAATTTTGTTCATGAATTATTCAGTTCCTATAGAACACAGTCCTAAATTCCATGTCTTGCATTTACATCCCAAGCTCCAGGCTTCTCTAGGCCTTTCTGCCATTCTGGCTGGATATATTATCCTTTCTGGAATCCTTGATCCAAGGTCACCGTGACTTGAATTCCCAGTTGAGAAAGCTCAGGAAAGGACTTGAAAGTGAGGACAATCAATATAGAAGAGAACCCCACCTCCACCCTCCACCCCAGCTCCAGGCTTATTTCTAAGAGCCAGGATAAAAGAGAGGGAGACCAGGGGAAGCTAATCATTCTCCTCTCACAGGTTCAGTTCATGGTACCCACAATGTGTATGAACAATGGTCTTTACCCTCTGATAGTAGCAGGAAGGAGAACAGAAAGAGTATAAGCCAGAAAGGTGATCTGTCTTGTTCTCACCAGTTTTTAAAAATAAAGTTAATTAAAAGAGGATATACTTACTCATATGATAGGGGATGGAGATCTTAGAAGATATAGGCATGCCTAGAACAAGTCTCTCATGGTACCTTTATACATTGTAACATCCATGATCTTAAGTGGGGTGAAACTGCCTCACAGAATTCCACAGGACCCCCCGGAACTCCAGGACGAGGGGCAGTTGAGGCAGTTAAGAATGTGACTATGTGACAGGATTCCCAGTTTGCAAGCTTACTCTTTTTGGGGTCCTAGGGAGACTGGGAAGAAGTGTAGGATTGCTCTTTTTGTTAGCTCATCTCTGACCTCAGGGAGTAGGGAGTCACTTTGCTGTTTACTCCATGCAGACTATACCAGGCTGTGTGCTCTGGGATAATACCTCACTTGCAGTATCTCAACTTATCTCTAATCTAAATAGATCTTCAATCAAGATTACCTTCACCATCTTAAACTCAATAACATTAGATTAAGAGAAGAGTTACTTTGTGAGAGAGATCGAAGTTATACAAAACACATTCCCCCAATGTGCATCTAACAAATTTCCTGAAGATACTAGGTACCTTGCCTCACCCTCAATCTTAAAATTTACCTCCCCTTTCCCTGTTTTCCTGAAATTAATAAATTCCTTCCCTTGTTAAATTTGAGAGCCTGTGTGAAGTTATAGTTGGGTTATGCCCACCTATAGCATACATTACCTAAGCAAAATCTTCATCCAAGAAAGCACTGGAACAGCTGTTATCCAGAGAGCAAGTCTGCTGTATTTAGAAGGCATCCTGAACCTTTGTCTATCTTAGAGTTCAGGGAAATAATCTTTAAATGTGGAAGTTGCTAATTTCAGTGGGATTATTGCCTATCTGTCTACCAATTTAGCCTTGATTAGCCAAGCCTAAACAGCCTCCATTTCTTGATCTAAAGGGGATTCAGTTAAAACTGTTACCCCTTCAGCTTCAACTGCCTCAGGAGGGGGAGGAGAAAGAATTCTATTGACTCTCACCCCTCCCCCTTGCTAGGATAGCCTGCTTGATCCTTTGCACTGACTCCATTATCAACCATTGCCAATCTGAATCAATCTTACAACATATACATACACACACTCTCTAATCTCTAAAATGTGTACAAGACTGTAAGAAGATTAAAATTGATTCCATATCATTTATTTTTTTATTCTGTTTATAAGTAATTGGTTTTGTCCTGTAACTGCTTACATCATGGTTCTTTGCCTCTAGATTTAGTTTAGAATTCAATTGGTCTATAATTGGTTAAGTTTAGAAAACCAGTTTTCCTAAGAATCTCTTATCTGTTCTTGCCTCAAGGAATTTTTGCTGACCTTGGAAAATGTATGTGAACCCATGGGAATTTGGGTCTCATACCTTTCAAGCTATCCTTTACGGATATCTGGTTTGCTGTCCAAAAAGACTGGGCCATTATCTTTCACCTGGACTCAAACAATGAACACTTCTCATCTCATGAGATAGGAAGAGAGGGTGTGATTGTTAGCCCTCATTACCACTCTTCTAACCAGTTTTGTTGTTTTCTGCACCTCAGCTTTATAACCAATCATTCTGGACTCAATCCTACAATTTCATGTATCCTGTTCTGTTTTTTCTTTACTCTCCAAAAACCTATAAAATGACAACTGTCTTTTTTCTTGAGGTCTTTGCCATAATGGAGGCAAGCCACTGACCCATTTATGATAGGTAGTATGCCCTTGCTAATAAATGTAATCTTGCTTGGAGATCTGCCTCAGTTTTCCCTTTTGTCAAAATTCTATTGAAACAGTTGTTTGGGGATATAGAGTACTGGCATCTGGGGGCAGTCATAGATTTGTATGATCACAGATTTAGAGCTATAAAGAAGCTTAGATGACACTGAGTTTCACCTCTTCACTTTAAAGGTGAGAAAACTGAGGCCCAGAGGGACTAAAACTTTGTCCAGATTCACAGGTTTAATAAGTTTCTGAGCCAATATTAGAAACCAGGACTCGCTGACTCCAAGGCCAATGCCCCATCCACTACTTGGAAAGATTTTTGCATGGTTATCCACAAAACATTAAAAAAAAATTATAACAACCTGCTCAAAGGGTCCCAGGACACTGAAGAAACCTTCTGAGGAAAATTTGTAGGAGGAAAAGGTTTGGAATCACAATGAATCAGAGAGTATTAATGAATTGAAATTCACATTTGTAGAATAAGAATCCATACACATGAAATCACAGATCCTTCAAAGCATCAGAGAAAGTATTGTAGAGGGACACTGAACAAATACAAAAATGTACATGCATACATACATATAACTTAGTCCCTAAACCTATAAAGACACAAAAACACATACACACAGACTAGGTGACTCAGTGGCTAAGTGATGGCCTTGGAGTCAGGAAGACCTGAGTTCAAATCCTGTCTCAGATACTTACTCACTGTATGACACACCGCCAATCATTTACCTCTTGTTTGCCTTAATCTGCTGGAAAAGGAAATGGTGAACCACTCCAGTGTCTTTGCTAAGAAAACTCCAATGGGGTCACAAAAAGTAAAATATGATTGACAGTGACTGAACAAACAATAATATATGTGTGTACTCATGCATATATATGTATATGTGTGTGTGTGTGTGTGTGTGTGTGTGTGTGTGTATTGGGTGTTCAAGCAGGACCAGAACTTCTGGTATGAATGTTTGCTGAGCCCTTTTCAGGGCTGCTTTCTTACTTTGGTGTCCTCCTGTTCACCCAACTCTCACCTGTGCCTCCAAGAAGCGGTAGCATGCTGCAGCCAAACCCTGATACCCCATCTCCATACAAGGGCTGAAGTAGGTTGAGGGTAACTGATAGACCTCAAATGCATTGATGAGTTAGGGAAGGTCTATCCCAAACATGTGAAGACTTCCCCCAGTGGAATGGGTAGATGAGAACAATTTGTTCTAATAGCCATGAAGATGATGGAAGTAGGAGCTGTGGAGTGCTCAGAATTTGGTCAGACCTTGAAGAAGTCAAGGTCATCCAGTGCATCTTGGGCCATCACTGGTTGTCCTGAATTTTGTCTTGCCACTGGACTTGGATGACTCTGAAAGAGAGAGTGAGGCTGATGACTGCACAATTCTGCCTCACTTAAAGCCAATTCAGGAGCAAGTCAAGATATCACAAATCATGACATCATTCATCTTCTTTGAAAATGGGCAATATATGTGTATACATACACACACACACACACACACACACACACACACACAGACAATGGGGCCAGAATAACCTTTACAAATGAGGAATTAAGAGGACCTGGTGAATGGATGTGAGAGTCAGGAGAGAGAAAGTAAAGGAAAAGACAAACATAATGTTTCAAGCCTAGGTGATAGGAAGAATGATGGTTTATTAACAAAGTTTGTCCATTCTAACTTAAATGCATATTCCAGAGCTCTCAGCTGCCACTACTACCACTAATAGACCAGATGATGACCTTGTAAGAAGACAGCTCTAGCTGTTGATTACATATCTTGCATGTGATAAATTAAATACTATGTTATCTTTTTGGCATCTTTCACAGGAATTTCTTGAAAAATATTAAAACCATGGAGGGGAGGGGAGGGGAAAAAGGCTTGCTAAGATTTTTTTCCCCATGTTAGTTTTGCTGAACTCATTTTAAACTTTGCTGAACTTCTTTTAAAAAATAAGGGATGGCTCCTTGGGAGTGAGAAGGAAGAAGAATACAATAGGAAATGTACTTAAAAGAAATTTTATCAATAAAATAATTTAAAAGTAAAATAAAGTATATGAATACAGAGCAATCTTAAGAAATAACTTACTTCCTAAGCCCATATTAAATGAATGAGGGGAAGTTAAGGGGTCTCTGATATCTAAAGAGAAAAAAGCTAGAGATTCTTAAGATATTGAAATATTACACATTCCATATTTCAAAAGTATAATCTAATAATGAAATGGATGCCAAAAAAGTGAACATGTCAAATGAATTTGAAAATATGGGCATACTTAGAATGGAATTTTGAAAAAACATTTTTGGAGTATGATAGCCTAAATTCAACAAAGAGATTATTTATATACATATAAATAATAATTTTTCAAAATTGGCATATTCTATAATCAACATTATTGAATGTATTCTTCCATAATATTTGACACAGAATATAAAAAAAACATTTCAGGACATTGACACAAAAGCATGTGCTATGGTTGTCACCATGGTTAGGAACATAAGTATCTATGTAAGAAAACTCCTGAGATCAAGGATCAAATACACCATGATGGAAGAGACTTAAGAAAATTATTTAGAACCTGCAGAAAACATAGAAGGACCACATAAATCTGTCTCCCTTATAAATAATAGAAAACCTGAACATCATACTGCCCATTTAAAGCAACTAAAACAAAAAAAATGATGCAATCCAGAAAAAAAAAATATCAGAAATTCTTGATACCTTCATCAATTAAAAAAAAGCAAAAAAAAAAAATTAAAGACAGCATAAGGAACATAAAGAATGAAATAAATAATTCAACATCAAATTTTTAAAAGGTCATATTATAGTAGTTCAAGAACCAAAGAAATTAGAGTAGAAGATCTACTCCAAAAAAAAAAAAAAGATGATATGGAAAATTCCAGATTATTTATAACCGTTTTCAGCTTCGCTTTCTCTTCTAGAAATATTGAAGTCCACTGGCAAAATAAAAGTCAGGATGATTGGTGATGGCCCAGAATGTAGTGGATGATCTAAGTTCTAAGCCTCCATAGTGCCTGTTTCAGCCACCTTCATGGCTGTTGGGGCAAATTGTTCTCATCTGCCCATTCCATCAGTTGAAGACTTCACATGCTTGAGGTAGACATCCCTCTAACTCATTGATGGGTTTGAAGCTGGTTTACCAGAGTGTGGTTGCTGAGAATATTATAGCTTCTTGGAGTCACGAGTGAGAGTTAGGTGAAAGGTGGACACCAAAGGACACCCTAGAAAGGGCTCTGCAAGCCTTGACACCAAAGGAGTCCTCCCTCTACACTCTATACATCTCATTATATTTTTAATTTACTGAATGATACCTCAAGGACAGTGAAGGAGACTAATATCTGTTCCAAATCGGAAAACTGTGGATCTAGAGAAGATCCATATTTATTAGTTCATATGTTTTAGATAGAACAACAAATTAATTTGTTAGCAAAGCACTTTATTAACTTCCAGTCTAATAAAGCTCAAACCTATATATTTCTTACCCTGCCCCAGAATAACATTGTTTATTAATAAGACATATGATCTATTAACACAGGATGGGTCCTTTCTCGTTTCCATCTTATGCAGAAAAGACTTGAATCCATATTTCCTATCAGAAGACAATAAATATTTATTATTCAAAGGATCGCCAGTGACCTTGTAAATATAGTCCAAATACTACTTTATATATAAAGTATTCAGAGTTTTTTTGTTGTTGTTTTTCAGTCATGTCCAACTTTTCATGTTTTCATTTGGGGTTTTCTTGGCAAAGATATTGGAATGGTTTACCATTTCCTTTTTCAGCTCATTTTACAGATGAGGAAACTGAGGCAAACAGTATTAAATGACTTGCCCAGGTCACACAGCTAGTAAGGATCTGAAGTTAGATTTTAACTCAAGAAGAGTAGACTTTTGTCTCCAGGTCTGGTGCTCTATTCATTGTGGTCTATTCACTCACATTCAGAGCTTGTATTTCTCCCCAAATTCATAAATGCATGCAAGAAAACTATACTGACTTGAGGAGCAAAAAGAATATGCTGGAGGTACAAAAATCATTTTAGTATTGGTTTGATAACTATTGAATTCTGGCACCTGAAAGTGCTATAATATTCATACTGTTTTTTATTTTTATTGATTTACAATAGAGGTTTTAAGAGTTCCAGATTCATGGCTTAATTACTATAAATATAGAAAATAGTTCCAAGAATAGTGAGAAGGGTAGACTGTTTTGTCCATTAACACTTGCCACAGACACCATATCACCAAGATGAACTGATAGAAAATGTGACAGTAGAAACTGCCTACCATTCCGCCAAGGCAAAGAAGTCATACTATCATATTATATTAATCACTTGATGAACATGGATGACATCCCATTATATGGCTAAATTGAAAAACACATTAAATAGGTACCTCATCTCTCATGGCACTTGGTAGGTGTTCAATAAATGTTTATTGAATTGATTTGGATAAAAATGAGACTTTCTTCAATGACATCAAAATGTCATTTGGATTAAATTAGTGTGAAATTATTAATATGTGTGAAGAAAAAATAAACTGAAGACTTTGAATTTAAGCTCCAAATTCCTTGATCTTCTCCAGGAAAGAAACAGTAGCCAGTAGTTTGTCATGGGGGAAGTTGAGACTGTGGTTATTAAAGTTCTGAATGTCATCCTGAAGGCAAAACTTAACGGTAGTAACAATTTTAGAGTAATTAATGATTAGGTGATATTTTTAATATATACTTCTGGCATGGTAAATGGATGATAATTTTCTTTTCTTCAGTCTTTTGAGTCAAATCTGACTCTTAATGACCCCATATGGGGTTTTCTTGACAAAGATACTGCTTTATCATTTCCTTCTCTAGATCATTTTATAGATGAGGAAACTGAGGCAAACACAAGATTAAGTGATTTACTCAGGATTACACATCTAAGAACTATCTGGGGTCAGATTTGAACTTAGAAAGATGAGTCTTCCTGGCTCCATGCCCAGCACTTATCCACTGTGCCACCTAGTTGCCCTCTTGGCATACAATGGGTATTTAAAAATGCATTTTGAATTGAATCAAATTATTATTAACCCACTTTATTGAGTGTCAATTTGACTTAGACACTGTACTCAGGAGAGGAGTAGTAAAATAGAAATAGCTTGAGAGTCCTCTCAGCCTAATATTTCTTTCCTGTACAAAGAAGGGGTTGGACTAGAATATTCTCCAGTGTTTATTCTAGCTATAAATCCTATAAAATGGCAAAGAAGGAGGCACCTAGGTGGCTCAGTGGATAGGGAACCAGGTCTAGAGAGGAGATCCTGGCTTCAAATCTGGTCCTAGATATTTCTTATCTGTATGACCCTGGGCAAGTCACTTAACACTCTACTGTCTAGCCCTTACCTCTCTTCTGCCTTGGAATCAATACCTGGAATTGATTCCAAGATAGAGGGAAAGAGAGTTTTTTTTTTCAAAGTATTTCCTTTTGAAACCAGATCATATAAAGTCTTAAGGAGTTGATATAAAGAATATAAAAACTCATAAAAGAAAATAATATATAAAATGAAGAATATTTTTATATATTCCTGCGTTTGTGCTATTTACAGATAAAGGCATAAAAGCTAAAGGAGTTGTTAGAGTGGTTAGAATGCTTTAGGTATTTGCAGCCAATGATCACTGAGAACAATTGCTAATTAGAAGCAATGCTATTGATTCAATGAAAACAAATTATTTAATCTGAAGAAAGAACCTCCTTCAGTTTATTTTAGTAATTTCATCGATATAGGGAAAATGATGATCAGTTTGACTGGAGAGTAAACCCATAATTGTTTAGTAAATTGTATTTGCCCTAATAACTCCTAAGAAGTCTCTTTAGTTGGTTTAAAAAAGTACTGAAAAAAAAGTACTGAGTTTCAATGAATAAAGACCATATTCATGGAGCAAACCAGTTTCACCTTTTGCCTTGTAGCAGCTTAGTCCAATGGAAAGAGCACTAGCTTTGTAGTTAAAGGATAGTTCAAATTCAGCCTCTGATGCTTACTATCTGTGTGATGTTGGAAATGAGCTGGAGAATGAAATAGCAAACCACTCCAGTATCTTTGCCAAGCAAACCAACCCCAAATGGGGTCATGAAGAGTCAGACATGACTAAAAAATCACTGAACCACAATTGTGGCTCTCATACTTTTTCTTATTTTTCTCTTCAGGGTAACCTCAGCACCAGGCATTTTCCTTAGAGTTTTAGCATGGCAAAGAAGGCTTGTGAGCAAAGATATGCTGGTAAATGTTTAACAAATAGCTCCCTGAAAAAAATGTATCCAGATCAGACTTTTAAATTTAATTGACTTTTTAACATTTTCTTCATCCTTTTTTTTAAACTCTAGAAACCAATAAAACAAGGTCTGTTTTGTGGAATTTGTAGGTTTCCAGGGTCTAAATCCTCACTTTGAAAATTTAACAATCTGCTCTCAAATTGGACTGAATTTGCTCCAGCAGACTGTAAGGCTTAGAATATACTGGGTAAGCCAGAATATGGCTAGCAGTGTATGTACAGGTAGGACTAGCTGTGAAATCATCATATTTCTGGTTTGACTAAACCTAGTCAAAGTGAATTAGAAAAACAGAAATGGAAACCCAAGAAGACCCTACCCAGGCCTTGTCAATCTATCCATATCCATTGAAGTTAATTAAAAAAATCAATTCAGTAAAATGCTTTTTGGTAAGGGCAGTAAGGCTATATTGTACTACATACATAAAGCTGAAAAACTGATTTGACTGCTTCTTTGTTTTCTTTTTATCCAATTTTTTTTGAGGTTGGGGAGACTAGTGATTCTTAAAGAGTATATTGGAAAATATCAGTATGTCCTCTGATATTTCCTATAACTTTACGTTTTGTCTTTAAAAGGTTCTCCATATTCCCCTCTCCATTTCTGTCCTCATCAATTCAAGTCATTTTTCATTGCTCCCGAGTCTGTACTCAATAAGGAACCCCTTACGTGTGTAGTATGACAGCATCTATGGATGCTGTGTTTTCTTTGAAAATGCAGTGCTGATTTTTTTTCAGGTAGGGAATATTAGATTTGGAATTTTAAAGTAGGAAGCAAATTATTGATATTTCATAGGATTTCATATAATGGTATTCTATCATCCATGACATCGATCACAACCCATCTATGTTTTTCAGCTCTTGAACCTCTTGACATTGTGCTCCCTGCACATACTCCGTGGATAGTCAGTCAGGCTAGACCCAGCTCAAAACTTCTGGCAGCTTAGGTTCAATATTGGAATGAAATGAGATGCTTTTAGGTCATTCAACAGTTAACAAAAGAAGGATATTATTTTAAAAAAAGAGGATAGGGATCAATAACAGTGTCAATTGATTTGAGTGAGTGAAGCACCCCTACCTTGGAATTGCCCATCATCATCCTCCAGCCAAACCTTAGAGCTAGGCTGAAGCCCTCGTGATTGTTTTTACTCAGGCAAACCAAAATTGATGTTGACCAGCTGAGCCCTTTGTTCTCTCAGTCATTCAAGTACTGAGGATGATCTGAATCCTTTTGAGGAAAAACCCAATATACATGGCAGCAAAGGATCAAATACTGTACCCTCCACATAGTTCACCCGACACACTTATTTCTTTTATACCTCTTAATGATGTGTGAAATCCAACAGAGCACATGGGCTTCCATCTATTTTCAGTCTGTCTGTCTATCTCTCCACCAATCTCTCTTCTCTGGAAAATTTCTTTGTGACACTTTTAAAGCTACTTTTCATATGTATTATTTTGGTGGTAATATATTATGACTTATTTATAATCACTGTGGTTCCTTTTACCATCCTCTGGATGACCTGCCATTTTAATTCTTTATACACCATGGTATTCTATGATTTGTAGCCATATAATTCCATTCAAAAAAATGTTGGGTTTACAAGATGGGCCCTTGTTTCTGAGGAAAGGTTTGGGTCATTATTAATACTGCCCAATTTCTCAAGTTCAATCTAGCCTTCTCTATTTTCCATATTCTACTCTGGGTCAAATTCACTGTAAATTAGTAAGGTCTGTCCAAGACACGTGTGCTAATGGACAAGCTCTATGAGTTGTCCATACAACTGCATATCATAATTTAGACAACAGACATTCCTTGTTGATTTGTTTTTTCCTGTATTTATAGTTAAGCCAAGCTCTTTTTCAGTGATTATGGATTTTATCTAGAGGGCTCTTGCAATGTCCCAGGACTTGATGGAATAAGCATGATATCATCTAAATGAGGAACATCTGGAGGACCTCAAAACCCATAAAACATCCGTCTTGTACTTGGACACTAGATCTCCTCTAGAGGTGAACACTTTTGTTGAATTTACTTGTATTCCTCACTGGATATTAAAAAACAGAGTACTGCTGGCAAAGATTATTTCTGCTGTATTTTCCTGAGACACCTTGCATCAATTTGAAATATATATGAGAGATACCTTATTGGGGGAAAATGTTTAAGGCAATGTTTTTTTCTATTTAATCAATATTTTTTTTCATAAAAAATAATAGGCACAATGGAATATTGTGTTCTTTAGATCTTTGGGTTCATCATGTGATGGTAAAGATGTGGAATATGACTTGTAAAGTCCTGCCTGTTTCATTTCCTTCAAATACCACCATATTGTCTACCTTCACTGCATGTGTCAATTATTCAAATAAAATGTTCATATTTAGTAGTTGTGACTGATTGACATTCTCTCAACTGATCTATTTTTGGCTCTAATAATAAGTTAAAAGTTTTGTTTTATTTTGCTTCATTTTGCAAGCATTTGGTCTCTTTCCCTACTTTAGATATCTTAAGAACTGAACTCCCAACACCCTCAATATTACATTGTCTTGGGGGCAGCTGGGTAGCTCAGTGGATTGAGAGCCAGGCCTAGAGACGGGAGTTCCTAGGTTCAAATCTGGCCTCAGACACTTCCCAGCTGTGTGACCCTGGGCAAGTCACTTGACCCCCATTGCCTACCCTTACCACTCTTCTGCCTTGGAGCCAATACACAGTATTGACTCCAAGACGGAAGATAAGGGTTTAAAAAAAAAAAGAAGAAAAAATATTACATTGTCTTCAAAATGGAGACCTCGTCTGTGTCTACTTGTGTTATGAATAAAATAACACACTTGGTCCAGTCCATCTGTTTAAGCATCTTTGTTTTTTTCATTGCCTCTTTCATTCTTTCTATAAGTAAATCTAGTTACCTTTCAGATGTGGCAACTCCACTGTCCTTGAAGCTGTAAAAAACTTAGTACAAAAATCATTGCAGATCTTTTTCATCTTTCATTTGTTTCCTGTCCTTCCATTTTCATCCTTAAATGCCCTTCTGATGACTTAATTTACTTGGATCTCTCAGCAAACTTTGTTTAACCTGTTTTCCCCCCTCCATTTCTCATTATTTCATAAAATGGTACTTACTCATTGTAGTCATATACCATTCTTCTCTATAAATTTCTACAAATGACTACCTTCTATACTAAGACTGCCTTTGGTTTCCATATATCTCTGCTTGAGAGGAGGTCCAGTATTTGTTAAGAAGGTTTATAGGCTCTTTTGGTGTCCTCATTATGGCACTTGATTAGCAATGGTCATATTTCTCCTTGAAATTGTTGCCAGAGGTGAAGATATCCTTCTGTCATTGTTACAGTTGCTCAGTCCTTCAGACATGTCCAACCCTTCATGACCCCGTATGGGTTTTTTTCTTGGCAAAGATAACAGAGTGGTTTGCTATTTCCTTCTCTAGTGGATTAAGACAAACAGAGATTAAATGACATGCCAAGGATCAAAACTCTGAGGGTAGATTTGGACTCAGGTCTTCATGACTCCAGACCCAGTGCTCTATCCACTGAGCCATCTAGTTGCCTAAATGTCCATCTATTCCATCCATTTCCCATTTTTGGTGCCAATATCTCATCAAAATAGGTCAGATTGGATTTATTTTAATTGAACTCCATACCATATTCTCATTTTTATTTTTTAGTTGCATATTCATTTTGATTTTTTCTCTAAGTTCGTAGTCTGATTAAATACATAGCTAATTTAGGTCTAATGCTCACATCAATTGAGTCATTTTTTGTCTCTTTAAGAATCTTCCTGAAGTTTTCCTATGGGGACAATGGGCTAGTTTACCTCTGAGGTCCCTTCTAGCTTTAGAGTTAAGATTCTAGTAAAATGTAGCTAATTTCTTTTTGTGTATATGTACTTATAGGATATTAATTGATATTTATTATATCCATTGCCTTCCAATTGTGTTTTCCAGGAAGTTATTCATTATGTGTAGGAGAGAGGTTTTTATATAATCAACAAACCTTTGACTGTTCTTACATTTAAAGGGAAACCTTTTGGAGTTTATTTATTAACCCAGAAGGAGTGACCTTAATGGGGGAAATGGTGGAGAAGGCCTTTTAAAATAGGAAGGGTCCAGTTTTTAATGTACCACCAGAAGGTGGTGTCCTATCTTGCATTTTTTGAAACTATACCCTGTGGAAGATGAGTGGCTGGCCCTGACTCAATAGGTCAAACCATGACTAACTCAATTTATGAGTGATTGTGCCTATAACTGGGGTGGAGAAAGAGGGAAGGAAGAGGGAAGAGAGTATAAATGACTTTAAAAATAACACATCCTAATTTGAGATCCTTACCTAATTTCTGGCTTGGTAGGACATTTTCTGTTCTAATTAGTAGAGGGAACCTCATGATTGTGGCAACTTCTCTGGGGTTATCTTAGTATTTAGTAGTTCCACAAAAGAATGCGAATTTCACAGCCCAGATATTACAAATGTTTGGCTTCTGCATCCTCAGAATGGAAATATTTGTACTATTAGTAAATCCAAATGAATACTCTGTGTACTCTGCTATGGCTTAGATAATTTTCCCCCTGAGGCTTCCTGTCATTTGTGGTGTGCTCTCCGCAGACCTTGCACAGTCCTCTGTGGTAAATGCTGGGTATTTATCTGGAGGTGACTGTAATTAAGCCAATTTGGATCTGGGGATCAATTCTCTGATCTCTGACTATGGTGAAAATATTCACGGAGAGTAGTCCTGAGGCAAGTGAGATATAAATAATGATGGTTCTTGTCAGTTTAGATACATGTTATCTTTGAGATACAAATTAAAGAATCAGATTTAAAAAAAAGATTTAGGAGGGAAATGGAATAACGTAGGAAGTGTCCTTTACCTCTGAAAAAAATGGAGGGAGGCCTGAGGGCTAAAGGTTTAGAAAGAGAAAAGATATCCCAAACCAGAGAAGACAGGCTCCTTTGATTAGAATATGTAGTATACTGGAGAGGGTGCCTGACTGGAAGTCAGGAAGAGTTGCATTTCAATCTCAATTCAGACTCTTAATAGCTGTGTGACTGTGGAAAATCAACGTTTCTTATATAAACCTCAGTTGGCTCATCTATAAAACAGGGATGATAGCATCTACTCAAAAAGTTGCTGGGATGGTCAAATGAGAATGCATGTAAAATGCTTTGTAAACCTTTGAGCTATATAAATGTGAGCTTAAAAATAATTCACATGGAATAGATGTTATTTAGTTCACCCATGGCATGATTTCAATTCAATGCAAATAACATTTATTAAGTACATATTGTGTGTATAGCATCTCCCTTTACATAAAGGTATGAAGGGAAATATTATGAACAAATTATAAATAAATTATAAATTATAATAAATATAAATATAATAGAAAATGTATTACCTCTCAGATTTATGGATTGGAGAAGAACTTATAAATAAATAAGAGATATAAAGCATTGTGAAATAGAAAATGGATAATTTTGAATACATCATCACATTGGGAAGTTTTGTACAAATAAAATGAATGTATCCAAAATTAAAAAGAAAAAAAATAAGTTGGTAAAATTTTTTATAGACAGAATAAATGGTTGAATAAGTTGTAGTATATGATTATAAGTTGTAGTAGATGATTATAAATGCAATACTATTTTACTATAAGAAATAACATACAAGATGATCACAAAAAAAAAAACCTGGAAAGACTTATATGAAGTGCTCATAAAGTGAAGTAAGCAGAACTAGGAAAACATTATATACAGTAACAACAATAATGTATGATGATCAACTGTGAATGACAAATATTATCAACAAGGCAAGGATCCAGGACAACTCCAAAGGAAACATAATGAAAAAGGCTATCCACCACCATAGTATAAACAGAGGAAGTCTAAAAGCAGATTGAAATATGCCATTCTTCACTTTATTTCCTCCATGAATTTTTCTTTAGGGTAAGAAATAAAACATGACAAACAGGAAAATATGTATTATATAGATTTTTGGATATAACTAAAACAAGAATTTGTTTCCCTTGGATAAGCATATTTATTATAACATATCACATATTTACAACAAATCATATGTGTTATACTTTATCTTACATATTATATTGTTATATATAAAATCATAGAAATAAAAAGTATATATTGTATACAATTCACTATGCTAGGGACTAGGGATAAAACAGATGAAAAACAAGTGTCTAATTTGTAAATATGTGTCACCCATGTGATTCGGATATGTCCCCTGATTCCATCAAGGAATCTCCAGTCTAACAAAGAAAGCAATAAAAATAAATTGTAATGTTGGGAAACAACAACAACAAATTATAAGATAAGAAATGAATAGTAGATACTTTTGGTGATGGATAAAAAAGTTGACAAAATAGAATTGGAGAATAAGAACTGTATTGTATTTTTTGACCACTACCATAGGGTGTCTTCACTCAAATAACAGCTCACATTCAGAGTCCCTTGTAGCAAATAATGCAAATATTCTTATTTCCATTTTATAGATGGGGAAAATGGACTCAAGACAAGTTTGGAAAGGTTTGTATTGGTTATGTAGACATTAATGTCTCTAGAGGGAGGAAGTTAATATACTAAGTAGAGAAAATTCTTGTGGCAACAACCAGTTTCTTTTACTGATTCTATGTTCAACAAACAACAATCTGAATTTCTGGAGGGAGCTCAGGTTATATGACTTGTACCATATTCATGTCTGATTTATCCTTATAATAAATTGCAGTGAGATTTGGGTTAAATTTGAGTAGGCAGAGCCAAGATGCTGAAGTAGAAGCAGATAAGATTGAAACCACCATGAGAATCTTCTCCAACCAATCTTAAAATAATGCCACAAAATGAATACAGGATTGAAAAAAAAAACAAGGAGGAGACAGGATGATGCAATTTTCAGGTAGAGAACAGCCTAAAAGGCAAGCAGAGAATAGCTGGGGCACTAAAGTGACATATCTAGCAGGAGACTACAGCAAGGGGTAAGGAGCAAATCACCCCCACCCCCCACATTTACTATTCCAGGTTCTGAACCTGGGCCCAAGCCAACATCCATACCCTGAGACCCTGCCTAGGCTGACAACTGTCCAACCCAAGGCACTCCCCTTAAAGTTCCAAGCAAACCTGCAGTATAGCCTGGAATTCCAGCCAAGGACAGTCTAGGATCCATAGCTTGAACTGTGTGGGCCCAGAAAGAGGTCAGGAATCTAAGCCCAGGCTTGTGGTAAAGAACTGAATCCCAATTTGTGGCAGTTGGTAGACCTAGAGCTGGGCCTTTGATCCATGGCAAGGAAGATATTGTGGTGGCTCATGAGATCCTGGTTGGCCCTTGCCAAAGCTCAAGGCAGAGGCCCAGGGTAGGGCAGTCTGCTGTGTGTGGTGCGACTGATCTGATCAAGCCTAGGGTGAGACCAAAATCCCATGCCCTAGTCTGAGGCTAGAATTTGAGCCATCAGTAGTCTCAAGGGGTGATTGAATCAGCAGTGGGAGGTGGCTTTCAGAGCTTCTAGCCCACAGACCACCATACCATCTTGGAAGAACTGAAACTTGCAAAAATTCAGAAATAAGGCTAAGGGTAGCATCAAGGAAGAACTAAAGTTTGAGAGAGTGTGCTATCTTCCTAGAGAGCAGAGCCTACCTTTAAAAAAAAGTGAGAGTCAAGAAAAAGCCAGGAAAATGAGCAAACATTAAAAAAAAAAAACAACCTAACAGCAGAAAAACTTTATGGCAACAAAGAGCAAGGAGCAGACATAGAAGGGGAAAGTAAAAGCAAAGCAAGTACATGCAAAATCCCCCCAAAAATATGAATTGGACTCAGATTCTAGAAGATCTCAAAAATAATTTCAAAAATAAATTAAGAAAAGCAGAGGAAAAATGGAAAAGAGAAATGAAAGCAATGTAAGAAGAAATGGGTCAAATGAAAAAGGAGCCTCAAAAGTTGTTGGAAGAAAATTATTTATTAAAAATTAGAATTGGGCAACTAGAATATATTGACTTCATGAGACATCAAGAAACAATAAAATCAAATGAAAAAATAAAAAAAAAACAGAAGAAAACATGAAATGTCTTATTGAAAAAATTATTGACCTGGAAAATAGATCCAGGAGAGACACTATAAGAATTATTGAAAGCTATGATTAAAAAAAAAAAAAGGCTTTGCTCTGGGCCCATATGGATCAGCCCACTTTAGCCTTGGTCTAGGACTACGGACTTCTCCACAGTAATAAAGAAAAAAGAGGGTGTTCTGGGGGTGGAGCCAAGATGGTGGAATAATCCCCAGTAGCCCTGTGCCACTGTGAGAATCCTCTCTGACCAAGATTAAAGTATTGCCACAAGACAAATATAGAAGTAAAAGAACTGACAAGGGGACAGAGTAAAACAACTTTCAAGAAAAGAAAAGCCTAAAAGGTAGGTAATGAACATCTGGGGCAGGGAGGGGAGAGGAGAGCAGAGCCATCAAGAAGCTATAACAAGGAGGTAAGAACAAGTCAAGAGCGAGCCACATCCCCCTACCCCATATCTGCTGTCTGAGGTTTGGGAACCCATGCCCAAACTAACATCCAGATCCTGAGACCCTGTCTGGGCATACACATACTCTGAGTCAACGCATACCCCTTGACATTTCAAACCTGTGGAGAAGTCTGGAGCCCCAGACCAGGGAATTCTAGTCTGGGCTTGGAACAAGGACTTAATTCACTTTGGGGTGAATGATAGTACTATGTAGTAAGTACTGATCTTTTTGCCCCAAAATAAGGGTGGAACTCTAAGAAAGGACATTCAAGGGTGTGACTGATTAGATCAAGTACACAGTGAACCAAAAAAAATTTAAGGGACTCATGAAGGTCAAAATGTTTATAAGTCTACATGGAAAGAGGATTTCTGTAATTCTCAAAAATTATTCTTAGTAGTCAAGAAGCTAGAAGGAATTTACTCAGAAAGAAGGTGGAGAAGTAAGCTGATTATGATGACATGATATATATATATATACCTATATATATATATATACACACACACACATATATATGATATAGAACAATATATATGTATGCTTATGAATGATATGTAAAAAAATCAATCAAGGGTTGAAAGAGAGGGTTACACTGAGAGAAAAGGGAAAGTAGAGTTAGGAATGCAAAGAACTCTTTCTGAAGATTTGTTCAGAGATGTAGCATTGAATCAGACTCTGTTCTTGTATCTCCAGGACACCAAGTTAAGGCCTTTTTACTTTCTGTTCTCTTGCCATAAACAAGTACTCATGTGGAGAGGAATAGAAAGGAGAGATCTTTTTTGTTTTTCTTTTGCCTTCCTGGTAGGACTGGAGTGTCTAGCAGAGGTACTAGAATTGAAACCAATGCCATATCGCTTTCTGTTTGGTCTGTAGCATCTGCTTTCTCCAGGTGCAACTCCTTTCATTAAGTCCTACTTAAAGTATTTCCTACATGCATGTGCTGTCTCGCCCAGAAGGACCATTTCCATCCCTCTGCTTCTCCAAAAATTGAGTAATAGAACAAATGTCCTAGGGATTCTTTTGGGTCAGATTTCACTGGTTTTCAGGACAGTAATTCAAGGACAACTCCTACAAGAAGAATGTGCTTTTGCCTAGCACAGAGTCAAGGCCTCTCTCTCCTAAGGAGATTAATGTAACTTGAACACAAAGCTAGGTTTACTACAAATCTGATAATAAACAGGAGATCCAGGGTGTGAAAAACTAAAGGAACCTTGATTTAAAGGAAGGACTTGAGCCTGGAATCAGACTCTGTTCTTGTATCTCTAGGACACCAAGTTAAGGCTTTTTTACTTTCTGTTCTCTTTCCATAAACAAGTACTCATGTGGAGAGGAATAGAAAGGAGAGATCTTTTTTGTTTTTCTTTTACCTTCCCAGTAGGATTGGAGTGTCTAGCAGAGGTACTTAGACTCCTTTGCTTTTGGCTGTCAGATTAGGTTCATTTTTGGAGAGCTTCATGTAATTATCTCTAAGCACTTGTCTCTCTCTGGGAACATCTAAACTTGCCACATTTTTGGTTGAAAATATTTTATCCCAACATGTATAGAATAGTAAAAGGACTGGCCTCTAAGGATTATTTAGCAAGCAAATAGGGTTAGCTTCCTTCCCTGTTCTTAGAAGACCATTTAACCCTTGCATAGAACTAATAATCTTATAAAGGGAAGTCTCAGTAGTGCAATTGGGACTTAGTAGCAGGGAATGCTTACAGAAGTCTTAGGCCTGGTCCTATATGCCCTTCTATGGAAAGACTCCATTTAGACAAATTGTCTCAACTTCTATATTCTGCTTATGTATATAATCTTCAGCACTTGTCCCATGGTCCATGGCCTGACCATCATTATTGCTGATGCATTGTTTTTTTTTTCTTAATATTTCCCTTTTTGAAAAAGATTTATTTTTATTGTCATTCAAAACATACTTTCATGTTGGTCATTGTTCTAAGAACAAACACATACATAACCAAAACCCCCAAATAAAATCATTGATACACTGATGTGAATGATAGTTTGCTTTGATTCGCATCCATCTGATTCCAAAAGTTCTTTCTCTGGAGGTGGATAGTATCCCCTGTCATAAGTCTTTCAGGATTGTCCCAGATAATTGCATTGCTGAGAGTAGCCAAATTTTCACAGATATTACTGTTGCATTGTCTATCAGTATCATGACTCCTGAATCCTTGTTGCATCCCCAGCAAGACAGGCTTTCAATAATCTTTGTTTTTTTTTTTTCCAAATAGTTCCTATTCCTGGCATATAGTATTATGGGGAGGGCAATCTTCTTCTTATCTTGGCTTTATTCCTTTGAATTAACTACCAATTTTGTGGGGAGGGGAGGGAGAAGGTATACTATTATCTTCCCATCTCATTTTTCTTGCTCTTACTATTTTTCCTATGATTTTGCTTTTTATACTTTCTATATTCTATAGTGCCCTATATACTTTCCAGTTCTTTCTTCTTTTTTCTGTTTCTCTCCATGTCATTTAACTATTACTCAGAAGTAACCCAAAATTAGGGATAAAGTGTGCTGGGATGGAAAGTGGTTCATTGCATAAAGCAGGGGAAAATGCTGATTTACTCTAAGAATTCCCATAATTTATCCTTAAGTGACTTGCAAGTATATAAAAAGATGGCACTTTCAGATTGAGGAGCATATACTTCAGTAGCAATGAACTCTGGAAAAAGTGAACCAAACTGTGGAAACCAATAAGGGAAAATGGCATCTTTATGATGGACTATGTGAGAATATACATGTGTACATGAGGGGAGGAAGGGGAAAGCACACAGCCTTTTCTTATCTCATTCATTTTTTTTATCCCAAGGTAGGAGAGCCTATCTATATTAGGCTGGTCTAGAACAGAGTTTCTCCAGGTGTGACTAGGAGGGAACCTTGCAAAGAATTACTGGTTGTTTTATGATATTGACTGAATAAATCAACTAAATCGTGAAAGAATCAGTCAGTGTATTTTGTGAAAACCATCTTATCTCTGGAATTAGAAGACCTTAAGTTCAGATCCTACCTCTGATACTCTCTGTGCGTCCTTAACCAAGTATCTTAAGTTTCTTGGTCCTCAGTTTCCTCATAAACCAAATGAGGTGATTGGTCTAGATCAGTGATGGGCAAACTTTTTAAAGAGGGGGCCAAAGGAAAGGAAATGCTCATCTGTCAGTCTGTTTCTAAGGCAACTCTTTCGAAGCTTCATTGTATTGTATCCTACTCACTGTATCTGTCAGATTAGGAATAATGTTGGGGGCTGGATAGAACATTTCTGGGGCAGCATCTGGTCCACTGGCTGTAGTTTGCCCATCACTGGTCTAGATAATTACTGAGGTCCCATCTGACCTTAGATTTCTTTATTTTAATTTTCCATTGTTCTTATTATAGGTCCTAGGTTTCAAATGAACAGGAGGCTCCTATTGCTTATTACAAAATTTATTTTTATTATTATGTACAACATACTTCCATATTGGTCATCATTGTAAGAATACATTCATGCAAAACCAAAACCGCAGCATAAAACCATAAATACACTGATGTGAAAGATAGTATGCTTTGATCCTCATCCATTCGACTCCAACAGTTCCTTCTCTGGAGGTTGACTTTAGATTTATGTTCCTATGAATGAAGAAGCTCAATAGGTTTCATTTGACAGCATGGAAAGCAATCACTATCATTATCATTATTTTCTGGGGTGAGTTAGCCTTGTACTTGATTAAAGCATCCTGTGGACAAAAGACGATTAGGTACCTTTGACCTCGCCCAGACACTTGCCTCTCAGTCTTATAATTGGTGCTCTAAATGTGTCAAGTTCAATCTGACATAACTCTTTACTCTTCTGGATAATTCAGATACACCTTTTAGGTGAACGTTTCTTACCATTGACATCCTCTGGATTTCAAAAGAAAAAACTAATTATATCTTCGAAGAACTCCCAAGAAGAAAGGCATTGCATCCCCCTGTGGGACCTACTATATTTTTCTTAACATTTCATCTGATCTTTTTACCTTGCCTTTTTTATTTTTAAATAACTCATTTTTCTCTTGCTTCTTGTTCTATTAAGGCAGGCAGGAAAAAAGAGGAAAAAATTGCTTGAATTCAGCTTGGAAATGTGCCAGCACATCTTGAGTACTAATGACAGGTCTGAAATAGGAGCGAAACCAGACACGAGGATGGTGGCAATCAAAAGCAATGCATTGACAGGAGAGCAGCAACCTTTAAATGTGATACTTCAGCCAAACAACACTGGCATCCGAGGGACATTATCAAGCCAATCTCTCTCATTTATATGGGCAGAGCTGTACAAAGATGGCCAGGTTTTCTATTTTCCTCTTTGAAATAAATGTAATACTTGTCAAAGATTCTCTTCTCACCGACAAGGACCAGCAAGGGCAGATCAATAGCAGCTTCCCAGCTTGTTGGCCTTAACCGTATCCTAGGTGGAAGCATTTGAAAGGTATTACAGTTTGGATGCTCTGTGCCTCTTAATTACTGGTGTTCCTTTTCAGCTGTCAGCATGGTTAATGGCAGGGAAATGGTGAATTTGGTGGTACAGACGATACTTAATCTGTTTGCTTGAAGCTAACTTCTTTTACATAATTGAGTGCATAGCCATCAGATGGTAGATTACCATGATCACTGCCAAATGGGGAAAATGGGAACCAGTTATTTCAATGTACAACAATTAGCTGTTCTTTCTTTTAATCTCCCCCCACCCAAAAAAATCCCAATAACAATCCACAACAACCCAATCCAAATCTGGACCTTTATAATCTGAGAATAATTTCATAGATAGGCAATTTCTTTCTCTTTTTTTATAATTTATTTTTTTCCTTCTTGTTGTTTAATAATTTTTTCTCTCATGTCTGATTCTTTTTTTAAGTAGATTTTATTTTTTTCCAGATGCCATGTCAATACAATTTCTTAATAGTCATTTTCTGATATTTTGCAATCCATCTTTTCTCCCTTCCCCCCACTCCACCCCCTCTAAGAAGGTAGGTAAGATGATATATGTTGCGCATATATTATCAGATGATATGTATTTCCATGTTCATCATGTTGTGAAAGGGTAGACAATTTCTAAATAAAAGACCTAATTGAATTTTCCCAGAATTGCGCTGATGGACAAATGTGTTGTTAACGTCCTGGGATGCATTTTAGCACCTGAGTAAAAAACCCTGTGGTTCCTCGAACCTAATTGTGCCCAGCAGGCTGGCTAGACGTCAGCGACATGATAATTGCAACCTTTTCCCAGGGTGTGTAAATGCATTAACTAGTGTTATTATTCTGAACCATGGCTAACATTAGTGTGGAGACCATAGAACAAACAATTGGAGATGAAGCTTTCCTTTCAAAAGTCACTCTAGCCTCTTTTCTCTTTCCCATCCTTCCAAAAAATCACACATGAAGCTACTTAAGTATTTTTGATTACACACAACACCACAGTGTAGAGAAGCTCTTATTATAGCCTAGCTGCATATATTGAATGCTTGAGGTGTCAAAGATCTGAAAGCAGGATTTTCTTGGAACTTCAGGAGCCACATTATACTACACAAGATCATATAAGTAATCACAGTACTCTCTTAAGGAATAAATTTTTACCTCATCTCATTTAAGCAAATGTCTTTTTCCCTTTAAAAGTAGTAAGAAGAGATGCATTAGAGCAATGGACAAAGCAGCTGGCTTTCAGTGAGAAGGTGTTAATATTTAAAACACTGTTTCACCACTAATTAATTGTGTGTGACCATGGGCCAATCATTTAACCTCATAATTTATTCACCTGCAAAATGCGTATAATATTTTCCTAGAAGTGAAATGTTCTAATATAAATATATACGTGCATTTACACACACACACACACACACACACACACACAATATTATTGTTCAGTCATTTCAGATGTATCTGACTCTTTGTGACCCGTTTTGGGGTTTTCTTGGTTTTTCCAAGAGTAATTTGCCATTTCCTTCTCCAGATCATTTTACAGGTGAGAACAAATTGTGGTATATGTTGGCGATGGAATATTATTGTGCTAAAAGGAATAATGAACTGGAGGAATTCCAGGCAAACTGGAATGACCTCCAGGAATTGATGCAGAGTGAGAGGAGCAGATCCAGGAGAACATTATACACAGAGACAGATACACTGTGGCATAATCCAATGTAATGGACTTCTCTACTAGCAGCAAAGCAATGATCCAGGACAATCTAGAGGAACTTATGAGAAAGAAGGCTATCCACACCCAGAGAAAGAACTGTGGAAGCAGAAACACAGAAGAAAAACATATGATCGATCATGTGGTTCAATGGGGGTATGATTAGAGTTTTGATGGTAAAAGATCCCTCTACTGCAAATATAAATAATATCTAAATAGGTTTTGGACCATGATACATGTATAATCCAGTGGAATTGCTTGTCAGCTCTGGGAATGGGGAAGGAAGAGGGGTGGGAAAATTCATGAATCACATAACCATGGAAAAATATTCTAAATAAATAAATAATGAAATTGTAATAAAAAGAGATGGACAAAATTGAAAATGACTGAACAACAATTATGTCTAAATGTCTCTAGAGCTCATTATTATATTATATTATGAGTAGTACTCATTCCCACATAACATCCCAGCAATCAGTAAAACTTTGAACAAACTTTCTGGTTTTTAGATCCCTCATTTGTTAAAGAAAGGGGTCTCAAAGATCCATACCCTTGCTATATCTTATTTTTGATCCAATAAGGTATGCTCAGAAGGTTAGAGAAACAGCATGTGAAGGGATATTTCATCAAGGAAACACTACAATTATGTAGCCATCAGTCTTTGAGATTCTTTGCCTCTGGGTGTTTGCAGAGTTTAGTAGGTTGCTTAAGGTTCATTTCATCCCCTTTCTCCATCCTCCTGTCATGTTTCAAAGTAGCTTACTCTCTGGAAGAGAGAATGCTAATCTTCTTGAAGTCAGGGACTGCTTCTTTTTTTTTATTTTTTGCTTTTGAACCCATAGCACCTGAGAAGTCTAAGTGTCTTAGTGGCAGAGATATTATATTATTTTAAAACCATGAAGATATGAGTCCAAAAGCTGTCTGTGACCTTGGGCAAGTCATGTTAACCTCTCAGTGATCTAGGCAACTCCCTAAATTTACAAATTTCATACAAGGTGTTGATTGACTTTGGGAGACAGGGAATTCTTTTTAAGATTTTATTATTGATTTATTTTTAACATTCTTTGAAAATTTTTTCTAATTCTGAATTCTCTTTCCCTTCCACCATTCTATCACTCACTGGCTAGGCAAGAAATGTAATATCAATTACACATGTGAAATCATGCAAAACATATTTCCATGGTAGCAATGTTGTAAAAAAAACCAAGAAAAATAAAGTGAGAAAACTGTGCTTCAACATGCACCGAGGCTCCATTGGTTCTTTCTTTGAAGGTAGACAGAAGTTTTTTGTCCTTCAGAGTTGTCCTGGATCATCATATTGCTTAGAATAGTTAAATCATTCATTGATCATTGTACAATATTGCAAGACATAGAATTACAATCCAGAGTTCCTCATGTTAATTAAATCACAAGTCCTGCTCCTAGCTTTACCAGTACTCAGCATAGTTCCTCATGCATAATATTAATAAATACTTGTTAATTAGCTAATTGGGGCTATGAATCACTTTTCAATTCAGCAAACAACTACAATGAGTAGAACAGACTATAGATATTTATCTGCATGGTATTCCTGGAGGGGGTCCAAGGAAATCTTTCAAGAAGGTAAAAGAGAAAGGAGATTGAGTATTTATAATACATCGTACAGATAGAAAAGACATTTTATTTTCATTAAAGAGACTATAGTGGGGGCAGCTGGATAGGTGGTTCAGTGGATGGAGAGCTAGGACTGGAATCAGGAGGACCTGAGTTCAAATCCAGTCTCAGACACTTACTAGCTGTATGACCTTGGGCAAGTCATTTAACTTGTTTGCCTCAGTTTCCTCAACTATAAAATGAACTAGAGAAGGAAATGGTACACCACTACAGTATCACTATCAAGAAAATCCTAAAGGGAGTCAGGAAGAGTCAGACATGACAAATGACTCAACAACAACAAAAAGTGGACAGAGAACTGGCCTCCAAGGCAAGAAGTCTTAGGCTCAAGTCCTTCCTTTAACATACAATCACCATTGACCATTTGGCAACTTAATGTTTAACATTTCAGTTCCCTATACAACAGCTTTCTAATTCTGTATCTTGCAGAGTGGATGATTCCCTATTGTGAGAGAAGGAATTTCTTTGACAGGATTTCTCTACATTAGTGAAATCACGGATCCAATCAAAAAACAAAATTTAGGCGGCAGCTGGGTGGCTCAGTGGATTGAGAGCCAGGACTAGAGATGGGAGGTCCTGGGTTCAACTCTGACCTCAGACACTTCCTAGCTGTGTGTCACTTAACCCCCATTGCCTAATCTTATGTCTCTTCTGCCTTAAAACCAAAACACTGTATTGATTCTGACTGAAAGTAAAGCTTTTTATTAAAAAAAAATTAGTGGCTTGGGCTAGAGATGGGGAGAGATAAAAGATGAGTAAGGATGCCAAATACAAATTTAATCGGATAAGCAATGAGGTATAAAAAGCCCCTAATATTCTCATCATGGACCAAAGAGTTGTTTTTGATTCCTAGCCAGGCTCAGTGTTCTTGTCCACTGAAGAAGTGTTGCTGTATATATAGGAGCACCCCTGTCCAGACTAACTGAAATACAGCAATCTTGTTTGGACTGTCCCTGAAGGAAATTTCCCAGCTGCTACAGCGCTGATGTCCTGTCATAGCCTGCAGCTGGAAGAAGTCTGCTCCACCTGTCTATGGCCTAGGCTAAGGCATTTGTTTAAAGGAGAGGTAGGACAAATCTGGCCTCAGACACTTCCCAGCTGTGTGACCCTGGGCAAGTCACTTGACCCCCATTGCCCACCCTTACCACTCTTCCACCAAGGAGCCAATACACAGAAGTTAAGGGTTTAAAAAAAATAAAGGAGAGGTTGGAGCAGGGGCTGTGAGTGGAGGGAGGGGATGGATTTGAATGAAAGCAGAAGCCCAGTTATTGGAGGGTCTACAGAACCACGAGATAATCTGGCACCTTGTGTGGTTGGTGGGTAAAGGGAGCAAGCCTAGAAGCAGGTGCAGCTGTGACAGTAATGTTGGCAAAACATTGCTCGTGAGTCAAAAGAAAACTCTCAGATTTTCATGGGAACAGTGCTGAATTGCAGCTGTGCTGTGATTTCAGAGAGCAACCAAGTCACAGACTCACAGAACTCCATGTAGAATGGAATACACAAAATTCCTCCTGTAGAAGAAGGGCTCCAGGGAAAAGGACATTCACGATCCTTTTTCATGCTCCAGCTGGATGGTTATCATTTTATCCCTATATTTAGCTATCATTATTTTCACTTGATATAGAAGAGGCCCCCAGACTACAGCCACATAAGCTGAGTGATATTTAAACAATATAACTGCATTTGGAAATAACTTTTCTTAGTTTGCTTATTCTTAAGCAAATCAGATCAGTGTCTTGCATGAGATCCAGGAGGCAGGCAGGCAGGCAGGCAGGCAGGTAGGATCAGACTATGTTGAATCAAGAGAAAAAAATCCTAGAGTCCTCTATCTACAACTAGAAAATTGCAATGTTGTCCAGTTTCTCAGAAATATAAGCAAGATAGAGAGGGACAAAGACAAACAGAGACAGGGACAGGGAAAAGACAAAGATGTAGAGACTCACAGAGAGGATTTCTGTAAAAATTCAAGGACTAGTCCCAGACTAGCCATTGACTAGCTTCTCTGGCACTCAGTTTCCTTTCCTGTAAAATGGGGAAAATGTTCTCTGCTTCTCCATTCCCCAGTGTTGTGAGGGTCATAGGAAATAATGAATGACAAAAGATTTTGTAAGCTGAACAATCCTATGCAAATATAAGGGAAAGGATGATGACAATGCCTCAATGGATGACCTCTAGGGAATTCTGACACTGCCCAACATCTGTATAGGAGGGTGGCTAAGAAACTAAGGGTTATGGCTAAGAGCTACAGTATGTATCCTTAGCTCACTCCAGTGGACTTTTAGGTTATTGTGGCATCTCTTAAAGTTGTCCTAAGATTGTATATTGGGACAGATTTAATCCCCAAAATTCTAAGGGGTAAATACGGAATATAGTCCATGCCTTAGGCAATCTCAGAGATAGTGGTAGAAGCTCTTTCTGGTTATTCATTAGGGAATAGAAAAGGGGGACGCATTTGTGAAGATCTTATCATGTGCCAGGTACTGTACTAAGCACTTTACAAATGCTATCCCTTAGAGGCAGCCAGCTTCCTTGTGAGTAGAGCAAACTCAGTCTCTGTTAGGGTTTTCCCATTCCCCAGTCCTTCAGAGCATGCAGAACCTTTGGAATTTGTTCCCAATGAGAATTCTCTCAAACTGTATAGTCTCAGGTGACTGTGCTCTCAAGGGGCGCTGTGCATCAATTCTAACCCCAGTATTTTAACTCTTTTAAAGCAGGTGGAATATATTTTCTAGGGAAGGAGGTTAAAGAGTTATAATAACAATAGCTGACATTTCAAGAGTACATAAAAAAAGAGTACATCAAGATTTTGCAAAATACATGATCTCATTTAGTCCTTACAACAGTCTCGTGGTAGATGCTGTTATGACTTCTGAAATCAGAGTTGCAGAGCTGGAGTGAACCTTGGAAATCACCTAATCTACCTCCCTCATTTCACAGATGAAGAAATGGAGGCTTGCAAAGGTTAAATGACTTGCCCAGGATTATATGAAGAGTAAGTGTCTGAAGTGGGATCAGTCTACCTGTTTGACTACAGTACACATTACTACCCTCCTTTGATCTATGGTCCAGCCAAACTGGCATCCTTGTTGCTCCTTACACACATTGGATATTCCATCTCCTATCTGTGTCATTGCAGTGATTGTCCTCCATTCCTGGAACATACTCCTTCCTCATTTCCTCCTTGGAGATTTCCTACTTCCTTTAAGACTCAGGTCAAGCACTACTTTCTTTCCTTTCTTTTCTTTTTTTAAACTGTTGCCTTCTGTTTTAGAATTGATAATAAATATCAGTTCCAATGAATAAGAATGATAAGGGCTAGGCAATTGGGGTTAAGTGACTCGTTTAGGGTCACACAGTTAGGAAATATCAGAGGCTAGATTTGAACCCAGGACTTCCAATCTCCTGGCTTGGTTCTCTATCTACTGAGCCACCTCGCTGTCTCTCAAGCACTACTTTCTACATGAAATTATTTCTGATACTCCCAGCTGCTAATGCCCTCTCTCCCTCTAAGTATCCTGTATTTATTTATTTATATATTTATGTATATATCTCTTCCTCCACATGTAAGCTCCTTGAGGGAGTTGTGCCTAGCACTGTGCCTGGCATATAGAAAGTGCTTAATAAATGCTTGTTGGTTGACTGACTCCTATATCCAGGTCCTACCTTCAATTAGTTATGCTACACAAATGGGTAAGATGACACACACAAAATGGTGATTTCTACTCCTCCTACTCTTATGGCCTGACTATTCCCATAGGTCACAGAGTCCTCAGCATTTCTCTTCTTAAATTGTGGTCCAAAATAGCCACTACCTTGGGCACAAGGAGGCTTAGTTATGTGAATATAGGACTGAACCTCTGCAGCAACCTAAGAGGCTGTCTTCTTCCCAACCATGGGGGAAGAGGGATTGATGGTCCAGTGGGACCTATGCCCCATATTTAACCATAATTGAGGGGTGTGGGGAACAAGAATGGGAAAGAGGCAGTTAATCTGAAGCAGAGACTGATAATCAAGTCACCTCAGCTGCTGCTTTCTGTACTCAGAAGAAGCTTCCAGACAGTTTTGGAAGGTAGCCTGAGTTATTGAATCTCAGTGGATAATCACCAGTGCAGGGTCTGCATAAGGCACGAACCTTCCTAGCCTACAGGTGAAATGCAAGTGGGAAACATGCTCCTTCTTCTCTTAGTTACTTGTTCTTGGATTACTGAGTAATAAAAGGGAATCAAAGGCAGTTGCAAACTTCATATATAGAGACCCTGGGTGCCAGGTGCTGAAATAACCTTCCTTTGAGGGCAAGTAAATTCCCTCAATTGATGGAGCAGAAGTCGCTCCAGGCGGAGGCTTCAGTTGTTTCCTTTGCTTAATTGCCTCACTCCCATGGTTCTGGAATCAGCTTCAATCACTTGTCCTGTAGCCTAGGAGCTCCTGGGACAGGTTTCCACTGGCAGAGATTCCAGGCAACCAGGGCAATTATCCAAGTTATCCAGGCAACCAAAGTGCTTTTCTCAGGTCTTTGTTGGCCAAGCAAAAGTTCTTTCCCCCCAAATTCACTGGAAAAGTGTCCCTGCTCTCTGCTCTTTTTTGCCTGGTTTGGCTATTTGAGACCTGTTTTCAGTCAGTAAGGCTGGGCTGGGTTAAATAAAAAGCTATTGCCCCAGTTTAGGATGCGGAGGCTCAGAGGGTCCCTGACAGCAGTGCCATCCATACTTTTCTTGTGACAACTTCCTAGATTGCTCTATTGATATTCCAAGGAGGGTTTTGATGGGACTCAAGGTGGTTCCTAGAAATACATTGTTCCCTAAGGGCAGGGAGTATATTACTTTTATATGTGTCTCCCTAGAACTTGAGAGACTGTGTGGTACGGTTCATAAAGTGCCAGCCTCCAAGGCAGAAAGTCGTGGGTCCAAGATGCACTTTGCAGGTACTGGCTGTATGACCTTGGGGAAATTACTTAGCCTTTCACTAGAGGTTGTCCTACGTAACACTTAAAGATTATAAATTGCAAAGAATATACTTTTCCTTCCTGAAGGAAGTTCTCCACTATACACTGATGAAATCACAGGTCATATCCTGTTTTTTCCCATCCCCAGCAATGCCTGGCAATAGTACCCACTACTGCCAGGTACTGTGCTATGTACCAGGGATATAAGTACAAAAGTGACACAGTCTTGACTTTTAGGAACTTATATTGTGTCAGGGTAGACAATAGGCATATATGTAAGCATGTGTGTACACTAATATGTATACATGTAAACAGAGATGCACACTAATAGATACATATTAAGCACATGTACATATATAAGTCTATATATTTCAACACATATACATATAAAATACATGTATCTATCTATTTATAAGCATATATGTAAAGGATATCTATTTACATGCAAAAGAGATATTAGGTAATATAGAAGGAAACATCAATAATGGGATGGAGGATCAGTAAAGGATTTGTGTAGGTTGTATAGGAGGAGGCACTTGAAATGAATCTCTAAGGAAAGTAGATTTTAAGAGGGACTACAGTCAGTGAAAAGGCAGAGAGATGGGAGAAGAAGTGTTTGAAGAAGAATATGGAAGCTAGGTGGTACAGTGGATAGAACACTGGGCTTGGGATCATGAAAACTCATCTTCATGAGTTCAAATCTTCCTTCAGACATTTACTAGCTGTGTAATCCTGGGCAAATCACTTAACTCAGTTTCCTCATCTGTAAAATGAGAAGGAAATGGCAAACCACACCAGTATCTTTGCCAAGAAAACCCCAAATGAGGTCATGAAGAGTTGGCATGATTGAAATGATGCCATGATAATATGAAGATAAGTTAGAAAGGTAGAAGGAGGCCAGATTGTAAAGGGTTTTAAATGCCAAACAAATTTATCTTCAATCCTATAGGCTATAAGGGTTACTGGAATTTATTAAATAGAATGCTTGCACACATACAGACACAAATCAATTCCAGGAAAGCTCTTCCTATATCACAAGAACCCAGATGAGGATCTTGCATTAAAAGACCTTTTCTTTTACTCACTGAAAAGCTATTGAAACTGTTAAAATAACTGACCTCCTTATTATATTGCTCCATTTTGAGCAATGGCTAAAGCCATACATAGATGGGCTTGAAATTTACTTCCATGGTTACTAGGCTACTGATATGTGGAGGACCATATTTGGCCCTGTGGAATTTCTTGAGCAGTGAATCTAGCAAGATTCACCATTTTACCCAGAAGAGGGCAAATTAAGCCACATAAGTATTTTTTGTGGTTTACAACACCCCAACTTGTGTATGGGTGGGCACAAAGGCAAATCATATGTTATATTTTTATATTCAGGCCGTGACATTACCAAGAAGCAAAGTGGTATAGTGCAAATTGACTGTAGAGTCAGAGGACCTGGATTTAAATCTGGACAAGTCACTTCTATCTAATCCTCAGTTTTCTCATCTACAAATGAGAAAAGATGGACTTAGATAAACTCTAAGGTTTCTTCCATTTCTTAATCAGTGATCTTCTGAAAGTACAATTGATACGTATACAATACCCCAGCAGTATACACCAGGTTGTGAAGATAATGAGTGAGGGGGAGAGATAGATTCTTATCCTTCCTACACTACTGTCCTCTTTAGAAATGCATGAGGACTGCAGCCTACCTAGAAATCCTATGTTCTGGCTTGCCTCAACTCTTAATGATTTCCACTGAACATTTTCTCAGCCTTCATAGCTTGAAGAATGACTTAAAAAAAAGAAGGGATCTGATGTGTTCTCTAAGAGATAGTCTTTGAGGCAGATGAGTGGTACAACAGTGTGACCTTCCAAGGCTTCTCTGAGAGGACTGGAACAAAGCTGATTTAAGCTGACCCCACCCATCCAGGACATTATTAAAAGGGAAAAATGGCATGGAGAATTCTTAGGTCAAGACCAGAATTAATCTGAGTGCTTTGAGTTCTAGTGAATTAAAAAAGAAAAGAAGAAGAAGAAAGAAAAGGAATTGGACATGATTCTCAAGCCTGAACCTTCACCGCTTTCATCACTGGCCATCTGGCATCCAATGTTTCATGGCATTTCTCAGAAATGACTGGCAACCTCCAGCACTTTCCTTGGCATTGTTAGTCCGAGGACTACGCTTTTAGCACTGTGTGAGAGAACAGACTTGGATCCTCTGCAGAATGCACTGGGGCAGGTAATGATACTTATGTAATCATCACCTTATTCAACTGAGTTAGAATGGCATCACAGATTCCATAGCCTACAGGTGCTCACTCAAACGGTCATCTTTAGCACACATATTCTGAAGGGCCTTCAATGAGGTGGCAACAGGAGGGAACAAGAAGCCACTGGCCTCTACCACCTCCAGGTCTACTCATACAGCTGACTTGGCTCTTACATCTTTCTTGCTGAATATTAAAACTTTTGTATCATCTTACTTGATTGAAACTCACTTTGGCAATAATATTTAAAACTTTGCTAGCTTTCTTTCTCCCATAAAGTCACTTTTCTGGATCATACAGTAGGTAGCAATCCATTTCTCGTATGCAAGAGTGTGCCTAAGGATACATTTGTTTCATATGAAGTATTGAAGATCACGGAATTAAATCAATTCAATTTGATAAACATTACCAAGTTCTTACTTCATTCCAGGCACTGTGCTAGGTGCTGAAGATAACAAAGACAAAATCAAAAAAGTCTATCTTCAAGGAGTTTCCATGGCTAGAACTATAAGGGACTTTCAAGGAGGACTTAATTCTTCCTTCCTTCCTTCCTTCCTTCCTTCCTTCCTTCCTTCCTTCCTTCCTTCCTTCCTTCCTTCCTTCCTTCCTTCCTTCCTTCCTTCCTTC
>NC_058130.1:348528085-348535000 GCF_016433145.1 Gracilinanus agilis | reverse complement strand
TCCTTCTCCTCCTTCTCCTTCTCCTCCTTCTCCTTCTTCTCCTTCTTCTTCTCCTCCTCCTTCTCCTCCTCCTCCTCCTTCTCCTCCTCCTTCTCCTCCTTCTCCTTCTCCTCCTTCTCCTTCTTCTCCTTCTCCTTCTCCTCCTCTTTCTCCTCCTTCTCCTTCTCCTTCTCCTTTTCCTCCTTCTCCTTCTTCTTTCTTTTTTACATTTACCTTCTATCTTAGAATCAATACTCTATGTTGGTTCCAAGACAGAAGAACAGGAAGGGCTAGGCAATGGGGATTAAGTGATTTGTCCAAGGCCACACAGTTAGGAAGTGTCTGAGGCCAGATTTGAACCTAGGACCTCCTGTCTCTAGACCTGGTTCTTAATCCACTGAGCTACCCAGTTGCTTTATTTAGTTTGTTTTTAAAGAATTTTCTGGGGCATTGAAGAGTCATGTGGCATCACACAGTCAGAATGTGCAAGAAATAAAATTTGAATCTTGAATCTCCAAGACTTCCTTCTTATTTATTACACCATTCTGTGAGTTTTATTGCTATTATAATCACATAGGTACTTTTTCCAGGGGGTGCCAATGTTTGTGGAAATTCCTCTACAAATGGAGATCAGCAACTCTTCTGTAACTACAGCACTGGGGAGTAGCCTGGTGGCCCTGAGGGATTCAATAACTTGCTCATTGGCAGTATATCTTAAGAGACTGGTCTTCCTTCCTCCAAGGCTGACTCTCCTTTTGTGATGACACATTTTGCCTAGTAGGGGAGGGGGAGAGAGATGGAGGTTTCTACTGGGTTTTACAATAAAAATGGAGTTTATTTATTATAATTTTAAGAGCAAATTGGGATGGGGAATGCATTTTCTCCTGCCCTAAAACTGGGTCTCAGCTGCCTACCCTAGACGGGTGCTCTGGAAATGGGGCTGGGCTGAAGTTTCTTTTTAGTAGGAAATCCCAGTCTACATAGCACCAATTTTTGGAATAAACAAGATGAGGATGGGGGTGGTGAAAATGTTGGAATAATTTAAACATAATTAAGACTTAAATAAGTGTTTTGGAAACATTCATGTCTCAGGCCATTAGGAGTAGCACAGAGGGAGAGACACACTATAAACTGGGGTACATTAAAAATGCAAGAGTTCTTTGGGTAGCAATGAGTCAGTTGTTAGGTAAGCAAGCCCAGGGAAGAAGATAGAAAACCTAGAGCACTGGGCACTATGGAATGCCCACAATTTCTGCAAATAGCACCCATGAAGCACACTCAAATTGTACAAGCAGGGTGCATATGTATGAGGGAGGAGAGGGGTGATGCAAATAGTTAGGCAAAAAGCCAGGAAACAAGAGAGCCATGGTAACAAGGGGGCAAAAACAGGGCAAGCAGGAGGGCAGATATATGACACCCTCAGCTGGGGAAGGAGCTTCACACTGAGGGAGTTTGCTGGCTCATCTTCTGCCCTCTGTACTCCTACCCTCATGAAAACCAATCCTGAATGAACCTGGCCTGAGGGCTTGCTGAGCTGCTGATTACAAACAGATGGCTGACTGGGGAATGAATTTGGGACTCAAGAGCAGGCAGAGATGGTTCCCTGTCAAGTTATTCCCATACAACTTATTGATATGCTAATTATAAGTCATCTCACCTATTTTGAAAGTAGGTTCTCCCTATGTACTACTAGACAACATGGTTAACTTAGTTTGATTTATGTACTTGAGTGGAACAAAAAATTCTTTGTTTAAAAAATATTCTATAATTCATCCTGCACACTTGAGCTCTTTTCTGAAATAACCTGGGAAGCAACATGAGGAAAAAAGTTCTACATTTGGAGTGAGAAAATCTACTACTTCCAGACTGTGTGGCTCTGATCAAAATACTTAACCTTTAGGAGTCTCAGTTTCCTTATTCTGAAAAATGAAGAGGTTTGACTAGATGATCTCTAGGTCTCCTTCCATCTCTAAAACTATGATCTTATGGTCCTTTTCTCCCTCCCCACTCACAATAAATTCAGTTAATTCAAATACAAATATGCAAATATAGAGGGGGAGAAATGGTCTGCTTCAGAAAATGAACAAGGACACAAACAAATCATTTTCTTTTTTCTTTTTTTTTTTAACACTTACCTTTTGTCTTGGAATCAATACTGTATGTTGGTTCCAAGGCAGAAAAACAACAAAGGCTAGGCAATAGGGGTTAAGTTGCTCCTGCAAATCATTTTCAAAATGAGAATTACCAACTATCAGTAACTATATGAAAAAATGCTCCAAATCTCTAATAAGAAGAAAAATGAAATTGAAACTGCTCTTGAGTTTTTACCACCTATTCATCAATTTGGCAAAGATGATATATGATGGAAGAAGCTGGGTTTCCCAGTGGATAGAGTGTAAGGTCTGGAGAGAGGAGATCCTGGGTTCAGATCTGACCTCAGATACTGCCTCCCTGTTCGACCCTGAGCAAGTCACTTAATCCCAATTGCCTAGCCCTTATCACTCTTTTGCCTTGGAATATTGATTTCAAGAGAGAAGGCAGAGGTATTCTTTTTCAAGTTGATAAGTGATAGAAAAAAAGGGAAGAGGAAAGGAATAAGCATTTATTAAGTGTTAAAACATTTTACAAATATTATCTCATTTGATACTCACAAAAGCTCTGAGAAGTAGGTGTTATATATAATCCCTATTTTATAGTTGAGAAACTGAGGCAGACTTGGCCTTAAACAGTTAGTAAGGTTTAGGGGTCACTTAAGTCTTCCTGATCCAGGTCCAGTGTTCTATCTACTGTATGATCTGATTGCCTTTATACTTGATATTGGAGATTTGGGAGGACAGGAACATTAGTACACTACTTATTGGATAATGGATTGGTCCAGCCACTCTAGAAAATGTTTGGAATATGGAGGCCATATTTGAACCCAGGTCCTTTCTGATTCCAAAAATGGTGTTCTATCCACTAGGCAACCTAGCTACCCTAGCACCCAAATACTCTTAACAGTACCTTTTGTGGTAGCTAAGAACTAGAAACAAAGTGGGCGTCCACTGATTGGGGGAATTGAACAAATTGTATATGACTATAAGAGAGTATAATTGTGTCACAGGAAACCATAAAAATGTGCGACTCAGAATCACTTGAGAATACTTGGATAAACTGATAGAGTGATATAAAGTAACATACATGTTAACTATAACAAAAGGGGAAAATTAAAACTAAGTAATTATAAGGAATAATCTTGGCCCCACAGGAGAAATGAAGAAGTGAACTTCCTTTGTTTGAAGAGGCACAAGACTTTGGGTATGGATGCAAGGGGTATGCTGGAGCCAGCTCAAACCAGTTTGACAGAGTTGATTGTTAAATTTTCAGCATGAGCATTTTTACACTGTGGAAGTGGGCAAACATTTTTAATTAAGACTTGATTCATTGTTTTGTTTATTGTCTAAACTTAAGAAAATGATGGGGAAATTGTTAACAATGCAGATTCAATCTAAAAAATGGATTAGATGTACTTTTTTTAACAGTCTATTGTTAAGCATTTACCAGCACACCTCTAAATATAAATATTAAAAATGTAAACAGAGCCACTTAATACATAGGTTAATGGTTTTTCTCGATTGTTTTTCTTAGCTAAAAAGGAGGGGTTCAGTGCAGATGGTAGTTTTATCCAAAAGCCTGATATAAAAATAAAACATTTAAAAAGAGATTATAGGAGAAAAAATCAGAAAATATTTTGAAATTCTGGCTCTACTATTTTACTATCTGTACAACTCTGGGCAAGTATTTTACCTCCTGGAGTCTTAGTTTCAACAACTGAAATGAGGAGATTGGATTAAATAATCTGTAAATTTTGTCCATCTCAAATCCTATGATCTATGTAAATAACTACAAAAACGTGATTAATTCTTTTTCAAAGTGTTAAAAGATTGTTTTTAATTCTTGGCTAGGCTAGGGAATATTTCCTAGAATTGTAAGGGAAGGGAGAGTCTACTGAAATCAATAAATGACCTCTATTCCAATTGAAGTAATAGAAGAATGAGAGAGACCTTTTAACCAAGCCTTTGAGAAGTTATTGCTCCGCAAGTTGGAGAGGCAATGAGGCTCAGTTTCTTCTCCACCCTTGTAAACCTTGGAGAGCCAGGGGATTTGTTGTTTTTCACTGATATCCTGGAACAGCAGTGGCTGGTAGCACTGTTTGCATCAGCATTCAAGGACAAATGTTATTCTGAAGAAAGGCAGCTTCAAGATTCTACAAAAATTCCAGAAGAAAAGCTAGCCCAGAGCCAAGGGCCACTTTTTGAGTCTAGGAATAGCAAAATATAGGCCAATGAGAATGACTTTGATTCTTGGCAAATTACTAGCCCTGATGGTTCCACTGATGGTTAATGAACACCTAGTAAAAGTAATAGTGGAATCACAAAAAACCAATATGGTTTCAATAAGAACATGAAGGATGGCCTTCCTTAGGAAGAGTAGGTAAGCTTCCTCTTGTTTAGTTCTTCAGGCAGAAGTTAGAATTATTAATTATGTTTTTAGTAAGATTTCCTTTGGGGCAACTAGGGGTTGCAGTGGGTTGGAGACTGTAGTCAAGAAGACCTAAGTTCAAAATTGGCCTCAAACACTTACTGGTTGGGTGAACTTGGGGCAAGTCATTTATCTCTGTAGGACTTAGTTTCCTCATCTGTAAAATGAGTTGGAGAAGGAAATGGAAAACTACTCCAGTATCTCTGCCAAGAAAACACCAACTGGGGTTCTAAAGAATCAGAAAAGACTAATAAATAATTAAAAAAATAAGGGATTATTTTGAAGGTATTTAGATAGACTAGGTAGCTGCTAAAGTCCATTCCAACTGTGATTATTATATCATTTTCCCCCTCAAATCCATTTTTTTCTCTACTTTCTTAAGAATGTGAAAGGTACCACCATTCAGAACCCAGGTTTACAACCTTGGTGACATTTACTATTCCTCACTTTCCCCTCATTCTATATAACCTTTTAGTTGCCAAGTCTTATTTTTATCTCTGTATCTCTCCCATCTGTCCCCCTCATTCAGGCCCTTATCACCTCTTGTCTGATCTATTGGAATAACTTTCTGATTGGTCTACCAGCTTCAAGGCTTTCTTCTCTCCAATCCAACCCCCTATGTTGTTGACAAATTAATTTTCCTAAAGATTAGGTCTGACCGTGGTGTTCTCCCTACTCAATAAACTCGTCATCCTCTATTGACACTAGAATCAAATGATATTTCATTTTTATCTCATCCTCTTTGACTTCTACTTTGGGGGCAAGTTTTATAATATTCACAATTATTATAGTTCAGTTGTTGTTTAGTCATGTCCAACTCTTCATTTTGAGGTTTACTTGCTAGAGATACTGGATTGTTTTGCCATTTCCTTCTCCTGCTCATTTTACAGTTGAGGAAATTGAGACTCATAGTTAAGTGACTTGCCCAAGGTCACACAGCTAGCCAATGTCTGAGGTGAGATTTAAACTCAGGAGAATGATTCTTCCTAACTTCAGGCCTGGCTATCTACTGTACCACCTAGTTGCTCACAATTATTAGCACAATAATAAATATATTAGCCTATAAATAAACAACAACAACAATGAATATAAATATACTACATTGGGGCAGCTAACTAGATGGAGGAAAGAGCTCCAGACTTAGAGTAAGAGAGTCCTGAGATCAAATTTGACCTCATATATCTACTAGCTATGTACCTTGGAGAAGTTACTTAATGTCTGTTTGTCTCAGTTTCCTCCCTTGTAAGATGGGGATAACAACAGCACCCACCTCCATAGTAATTGTAAAGCACTGGCACAAAGTAAGCACTGTATACATTTTAGTTATTAGTTTTATTATTATATACATATTGGGGACATATATTAAAAACTTCAATTAGACTGAGCTATAAGAAATGTTTGGAGATTGATTGCTATGGAACACTAGAACTGGGAGAGTCTCTTAGATAGGGTTTCTTAACCTGGAGTCCTTTGGTCCATGGATAGATATTTTGGGGAGGTAGGCACACTTGGACAAGAAAAATATAACTTTATTTGATTATAATTGGTTTCTTCTGTAATATTATGCATTTTATTTTATACATTAAAATATTATTATGAGAAGGCATCCACAGGCTTCATCTACTTTCCAAAGGTGTCATGACACAAAAAAGTTAAGAACCTTAACTCTGAGACATTTAGAAGCCCAGAACTCTGCCTTGAAGCATAGGAAAATTTAAACAATCAGATATTGGATGAATTACCTCCTGATCCTTTGAAATATTTTGAAGTTAGCAAAAAAAAATTGTTATGCTATGCTAATGGTTGCATTGGTTTCCTGGGTCAGTTCATACATGAAAGTATTTGAGGGACATGAAAGATACAGTTTTATCATCTCTAGATCTAAACACACTAGATCCATGTTGGCAAACCTATGGCATGCATGCTGGAGTGTGCTGGAGGGGGCTACTCCCTTCCCTCTCTCCACATGCCTAAGGACATTTCTCACACCTGTCTCTCTGTCCAGCAGCCCAATGGGAGCACTTCCTGCCTCCTTTGTCTGGCATAAGTCAGGGGTGGGCTCACATGTGTCATGAGGGTTGCAGTTTGGGCATTATATCTCTACAGTCTCTAAAAGGTTCACTATCACTGCCCTAGGCTTTCAGGGCTGGTGATATTTGGATGCTTGTAGTGACTGGGTAGCTTCCCCTGGTCTTTGTAATACAGCTTCTGCTTCAATAAAGGAAGGAAGGAAGGAAGGAAGGAAGGAAGGAAGGAAGGAAGGAAGGAAGGAAGGAAGGAAGGAAGGAGGAAGCAAAAGGAGGGAGAGAGGAAAGAAGAAAAAAGGAGGGAGAGAGGAAGGAATGAACAAACAAATGAACAAAAGATTGGAAGAGAAGAAGAAATGAAAAGAAAAAAGAGAAAAAAGAAACAGAG
>NC_058130.1:348435781-348528004 GCF_016433145.1 Gracilinanus agilis | reverse complement strand
GATTGGAAGAGAAGAAGAAATGAAAAGAAAAAAGAGAAAAAAAGAAACAGAGGGAAGAAATGAATGAAAGAAGAGAGGAAGAAAAGAATGAGGGAAGAAAGGGAGGGAGGAATGAAGGAGGAAAAAGAGGGAAAAGATTTAGGTAAGAAAAGAGGGAAAGAATAAAGGAAAGAAGGAGCAAAGAAAGGAAGGAAGGAAAGAAAATAAAAAGAGGGAAGGAGAAAACAAATTAAATTGGAAGATGGGAAGGGGAAAAGGAAGAAAGAAAATGAAAGGAAAGGAAGAAAGGAAGGAAAGAAAGAAGGGAAAAAGATGGAGAAAAAGGAAGGTTAGAAATTAATCAAAAAGATAAGAAAAATAAGGAAAGAAAAAAGAAAAGAAAAGGTAAAGAATCTGTCTGGACTCTTCATGCCAGATTATTTTTCTGTCTAGGCCATTGGGCAGTCTATGAATTGGTTGGCAGTGAGCCACGAGTGGTGCTCAGGGTTGGGGATTGAGTATCCCCAATAAAATCCTCTCTGTCACCAGCTTATGGTCCTATTGACACACAGTATGGTGGAATGGAACTATGTGGAGCCCTGTGGATCTTGCAGGTGGAGTGGAAGAAAAGGACAAAAACAGATGAATGGCTTTTAATGTGTAGGCAGCTAAGTCCGGATTAACCTCTTGGGCTCTGGTGCTAAGGAGACTTAAGGAGCTCTGCAAGTCCCCAGCTGAGAGGCCTAGTTTCTGCTAAATAAGGCCCATAATGCTTCACGAATAATAACCTGGATAAACAGATTAATAGAAGAAAATGCTCTGTTAACAAAACCTTAGAGGGTACTCATATTCATTTTTTACCAGTTGCTGTAAACATAGCAGCATATACATTTACAGGAAATGTACATGACACAAACACAGACTGGCAGCACTGAAAGTAGTGGGGTATAGAACTATGACTTTATCAGTTTAGGAAATTTCCAATGCAGTCTCCTGCCAAATAGCAATTCAATAGTTTTTAAACATTTTTAGAGTTTCCTGGGATATTGATAGGTTATGGGACTCGCTCAGGGTCACACAGCTAATATCTGAGAAAGGACATGAACACAGATTTTCTTGACTCCTAGAACTGTTCTGTGTTACTCAGTGCATGCACACACACACGTGTGTGTGTGTGTGTGTGTGTGTGTGTGTGTGTGTGTGTATGAAATAGCAGCAAGTATTGGAGAACATAAAACATATCTGATATTTCTGAGGCCTCATTTTATTTATGTTGCTGTGCATATTTCCATCTACCCAGTTAGACTCTAAGCTCTTCAAAGGCAGAAACTGCCTTTTATATCTATTTGTGTCCCCAGCAACCACTACAGAGATCTGCATATATAAATGTTTGATTTTTTATCAATAAACGTTTTGCTATTTACATTAATTCAATAGCTACTGATTTAATATCTTTTATGTACAAGGCTCCCAACCTGATGCTGGGGCTTCAGTGATGAAAATTCATACAGGGCTATTTCCTATTTGGTGACTTCTTATCTGGACTGCCAATCTGAGAAACCCCAGCCATGCTACTCACTTCACTCCCTTATTTTCCAATCGCTTCACCTCTACATTTGTCTCTTCCTTTTCTTCCTCCCATCTCTGTCTCTTCCATCTTATCAGGTCTCCTTAATGTTTTGTCTTCCCTCATTAGCATGTATGTTCCTTGAGGGCAGGAACTATTTATTTTGTAGTTTTTGTATCCCCCAAATTTAATTTAGGGCCAGACATATTTTAAGTTCTGAATAAATGTCTCTCTCTCTCTCTCTCTCTCTCTCTCTCTCTCTCTCTCTGTATATATATACACACACATATATATACCTATCCCTCTATTCCTCTATTTATTTATCACCTTATCTATCTATCCTCTATCTATCTGCCTATTTATTTACCTGTCTGTCTGTCTTTCCCTTTCTCTATCTACCTATCTATATATCTATCTATCTGCTTGTCTGTCTGTCCATATATGTAATCTATCCCTCTTTCTCTGTCTATCTGTCTGTCTAACTGTCTTATCTATTCATCCATCCCTCCATCTATCCCTCTATCTATCCCTCTATCTATCCATCCATCCATCTATCTATCTATCTATCTATCTATCTATCTATCTATCTATCTATCTATCTATCTATCTATCTATCTATCTATCTATCTGCTATCTATCTATCCCTAGGCCCAAATTTGAAGCCTTTCCTAGTTGGTAGGATCCATCAGAATTTGAGGTTTAGTGGCCTGCCTATGGAGCCCTGTGGTATGGAGGTTAATTACTCCTTCTGGTCAAAGCATTATGTTCAGAAGGCCTCTGTTAGAAACTCAGCAAAGGCTTAAACATAATGAGTTTTTGCTTAGCCTCATGTTCTATACAGCTATAGGAGGATTATCTCCTGATTAACTAGGAAATTGCTGACTAGGGTCAGCATATTTTGATTTTTCTCCTCCTGTCTTGCCTTCACTTCCAATTACACTCTATCTTCCAGAAACCTTTGGGTAGTGTCTGTCAGATGGCCTGTCTTCATTCTCTAAAGGAGATGCTCATTAAAGTGGATTAGAGGGGAAAAGCAGTTGGTAGGAAGTATACACATGAATGAGTTACTTATTATATCTTTACCATCTAATGAGAAGATCTGATGAAGTAAACACAGAAGGATAGAAAGAGCATTCAACTGGTATTCCATACTTCCCTCAGAGCAGATGATCAGCTGGCCAGGTTAGCTGGACAATTAGCAGCCCAGACAGTATTTTTCTCTAGTGTATTCACAGTCTCTGAGATACCAGAGAGTTATCATGAGATTTTATGGCATCTGGGGCATAATGCTTTCTGTTCCCTCTCATGAAAAAAACAAAAAGCAAGGAAAATTCCCTCAAGAAAAATTAGCTTCACAGAGAACTTCATTAGAAAACACTTATATAAATAATTCTTTTAGTTTAGTCATTTTCAAGCATGTCTGACCCCTCATGACCCTTTCTGGGGTGTTCTTGGCAAAGATAATTAGAATGATTTGCTATTTTTCTCCACCTCATTTTACAGATGAGGAGACTGAGGTAAACAGGGTTAAGTCACTTGCTCAGGATCACATAATTAGTAAGTGTCTGAGGTCAATTTTGAATTCAAGAGGATGAGACTTCCTGTTTTCAGGCCTGGCACTATCCACTGTACTACCTAGCTTCCCTGCCTTAGTAACAGTAATCAAATTAATAATGTCACTGATATTGGAAAAGGCTTAAAGTTCCATTGCTCTATGGTTCTACTCAAAAGCCCTACAACCATGAGACCCAAACTCCCTTTTTCTTGGCTATCATTCCCTTGTAGGTACTGCATCCTCTTATTCGAATGGAAGCTTCTTGAGGCTATAGACTATTTTATTTTTATATTCGTCTCCTCAGAGCCTGGTACATAGTAGGTCATTAATAAATGCTTATTTACTGGATAGGACAGAGGTAGCAATATTGTAGCTGTCAGAGCACTAGTTTGGGAGTAAGGAAGATAAGGAAGCCTGGCTTCTGGTCTCAGCTCCATTTTTCTTTGGAGTCACTCACTGCTGGACCATTTTTAGGGCCTTGATTTCTACGTTTATAAAAATGTGATGGCTGGATTTCTAAGCCCCTTATAATCTCAATATTCTGGATCCATAGTTTCTTTTTTAAAATATATTCTTAGCTTCCATCTTAGAATCAATACAGTGCATTAGTCCCAAGGTAGAAGAGCAGTAAGGACTAGGTAATGGGAGTTAAAAGACTTGTCCAGGGTCATACAACTGGAAAGTGTCTGAGGGCAGATTTGAACCTTGTATCTACCATCTCTGGGCCTGGCTCTCTCCCACTGAGCCACCTAGCTGCCCCCTGAGTCCATAATTTCTTGAAGGAGCCACTCTAAAATTCTTTGTGTAAAGTGTATAGGAATTAGGGGCAATTATCTAGGCAATTCGATTCTCAAAATATCAGTTTCCAAATCCTTTAGGTAACTGAGGCAAACATCACATTGCAGTGATTTTTTTCCCCTTGGGTAATCAGCTCCATTCTCTTCTTTACATTGTATATGAACTGAGAGAGAGAAAAAGAGAGCCTTGAAGTATTGTATTTACAAGAAAAATACATTTGAAAAAAGCCATGTCATCACAACTCACTTAAGAAGAAAAGGTTTGGCTTGCCAATAGGTATTTTAAAGAAGCTCTTATTTAGCCAGAGCTCAAACACACAGAGGCTGACCCACAGAGGTTTCTATTCACAGAAGGGGGGAAAGATGTACTCTGAGGACAGCAGCCTGTTTTATTAACCTTTCTCTCTTTCACTCCTCAGGGAAAGAAAACACGGGAACATGCTGAATGGCTTTTTTCTGAATGTTTGGCTAGGAATATGAAATACCTCCTTTGACTAGAAAGAAAGAGTACATTTTTCTTTATGTCACATTGCTACACAAACTCTGTTGAGCAGTAGAATGTCTGGGTTTTCATGACAAAGAACTAAAAAGCTATTGCCTTCCCTAGCCTGGCTTTGATAGAATATCCCAGAGCCAATAGGTCCCCAATTGGAGTAGGGACATTTGGCCTTCAGCAACTCATGGAGTTGGGAATGGATCCCTATGTGTGGTTCACTCTTCATTCCTAGGGAGGCATTTCCTAGACAAAATACTTTTCTCGGTGTAGTCTTGTCATCTCTCTTGGGTAGGCTCAACCCTAGACAAAATTAAATGGAGAATGACAGCTGACATTTTTATTGGAGGTCCCCAAATCCCAAAAGTCGTTGTGCAACTTTAATAGTTTGAAATGGCATTTGGATTTTTGAGACATCTTGTAAATTATGTTTGTGAAGCATTTTTTTATCCAGAATGATCTCTGTCAAATAGGTACTACAGGATATTATTTGCCCCACTGTAATGACAAGAAAATTAAGACTACAAGAGGTTGTGTGACTTGACCATGCTCATACAACTTTCAAGTACCAGAGGCAAAATTGGAACCCAGACAAATAAATCAAAGTCTGGCACCTTAGTTAATTATTATACAGTGCTACCATTCCATATTCACTTCGGTGATCTTTTCCTTTGGTCTAGATGCTCAGTGTCTTTATTCTGTCCCCTGATGTCCTAAGGACTATAGTTGTACCCCTACCAGGTACAATGACACCAGGTAGACCAGGTACAAAGGTACACTGCCTTGGCCTGCCCCGCATGTCCTGGAAGCTTTCCCTACTCTTCTCACATTTTTGCTGTTGTTTTTCAGTCATTTTTCAGAACCATCTGGCTCTTCATGACTCCATTTGGGATTTTCTTGGTAAGGATACTGGAGCAATTTGCCATTTCCTTCTCTAGCTCATTTTATAGATAAAAAATCAAACATGGCTATTTAGATTTTAAAATTAATATTCAATACTTCAAGTATGATATTTAATAAGATTTATCAATATTTAACTTGAAACAAAAAGAAACTAAAAAAAAAAGCTAGAGAAACAGGGAGAGCTCACCCAAGCCATTCATGTGGAAGAAGAGAGAGAGGGAGGAGTTTCAGAACTTATATACAATAACATGACCATGCAAAGGTATAAGCGCAGGAAAACGGATGCTGGGAGATGAAAGGAATTTGGGGGAACATAGTTTAAAGATTTTCTAACTATACAGTTAAATGACTAGAGCTAAAAAATGTCTGTGGCCAGATTTGAACTCAAGGAGATGAGCCTTTCTGATTCTAGTCCCAACATTCTATTCACTGCATCATCTTAACTGCCTCTTCCCATAAATATCACATCTCTAATTCCTTCAGTCTGGCTAAGACATTGGTTAAACTGGTGGACTGGAAAACTTGTGCTGGACGTGTTAATAGCTAATGTGTTTTCTTCAAGTTTTTGAGACATGGTATCTCAAGATCTGATAACAATTCAATACTTTAGTCCCCAAACTCTAAAGAGTCACTACATCAGGCTTTTGAGGAATGTATTATAGGACAAGTAGCTCTCTGTACCCAAAAAAGCCATCCCACAGAGGACATAAGTTCCGTAGAGCTGGCCTTTACTCTGGAAAGGTCTGGTTCTATCTTCAGTGGAATTATTCTGTTTTATGCTAAGATTTGGTTTTATTGGGTTCTTCAGCTCTAGGCTGGATTTACGTTTTTGTTAATTTCACTTATAATCATTAAGTCTTTTGGTCCGGCAGGAAAAAAAAAAAAGACTGCCTAGAGAAATTTACCCAAACTTCAAATATATTCATAAACGATATATACATATACATACATATATGTATTATACATACAAACACATATATATAAGCTACACATGAAGAAAATAACTTAGTGGCATATGTACATCTATGTGTATAATGTGCATATATATGTATATATACAACATGCTTGAAGGAAAGCACTTAGAATGCTATAGAGAAGGGTAGATATATATGTCATTCTAAGTACATACAGATGCGTAATTCTAAGAGCTTTCTTTCAGACATGTCATAAATATACATACACATGCATAGATTTATACATATCATTCTGAGTTCTTTCCTTCAGGTGTATGTCATATATAGACTATATACATTACAGAAATATATGGTCTTTGAATATCGTTAAATATCTTTAATATCTTAATTGTTTTTCATTTTTTAATCTTAATTACTTATTTTATTATATATTAAGATAAATTTTTATTTTAAATTAATTATCATAAATATCTTTAAACTTAGAATGATGCATAAATATATCTATATATATCTATAATATATAATATTGAAACATATCCAATAAATATATAAGTTTAATATATTATAAATATAATAAATAAAATAAATACAAAATGAATATACTAAGTATACTAAATGAATATATAATAAATAAGCAATAACATGTAAATAAATTAATGAATATGTAATAAATAAATAACAAATGCTAAGAATATAGTGAATATATAATAAAAATTAAAATAAAATATATAATGAATATATAATATATATTTGGGGGGCACCATTAGGTGGCACAGTCGATAGAGTGCTGGGCCTGAAGTCATGAAGACTCAATTTCCTGAGGTCAAATCTGGCTTCAGACACTAGTGGTGGATAGAGTGCAGGGGTTGAGAGACTAGAAGGCTCATCTTTCTGAGTTCAAATGTGGCCTCAGACACTGACTAGCTGTGTGACCCTGGGCAAGTCACTTTACCCTATTTGCCTCAGTTTCCTCATCTATAAAATGAGGCAGGGAAGGATATAGCAAACTATGCCAGTATCTCTGCCAAGAACACCCTAAAATGAGGTAAAAAAGAATCAGACACAACCGAAACAACTGAAGAGCAACAACAAACAGAGGGAGTTATGCCTATTGCTAGTTAGCTAGAGACATTAATATGTAAGTATAGATATGTATACATGCCATTTTTTCTAAATTTTTTCCCATTATTGGATATTATAAAGAATTTGGCCTTGGACTCAGAATAACCCAGAGAATATTTTGGCCTGTTGGATTATAATTAAGCCTGGTGGTATAATAAATCAGCACTAAGCCAATTTTAAAGTATAAATAATTTTGGATCTTGGCATTCTCTCTCTTCTTTGAGACTAACTAAAGGACAATGTGCACCATATTCCTGTTTTCTTCATTAGTGTAAAATCATGATCAGGCAGTCCCAGGCATGTTTGGGAAAGGGAAAAAATGATTTCCCCACTTAGGCGCATTGGGCTAATTATGTTGATTCTGCAAGTAACTGCAGGGAACAACTCTTGTTCAGCTGTAGGACTTGAACGTGGCTGTGGGAATTAGTTCTAAACATGCTGGGTGGAGTCTCCAAAGAAGGAAACTGTAAAGTTATTTAAATCTTAAATAAGTATTTATACAAGAGGAGAAAGATCCTCTGGGTGGATCAATGCAGGTTAGAGGCTTAGAGTAGGGGAGAAAGGATTTTATTTGCTTTGGGTTATAGTATCAAGATGAAGGGCCAAAATATAATATGGAGTAAAGGTCCTGCCTACCATGAAAACGATTGGATTTTTTGTCAATTTAATTCAATACAGCAGGAATTGTGTCTACTAGATGAAAAGGAACCACGGGAATGCAAAAGATCCTTCCTCTGACCCCCTCAACAGTCTCTCTCTCTTTAAGGAGCTAACATTTTAGTAGGGGATACCAGATGGGAACTTGGAAATGAACAATATAATTTGAAGAAAGAGAGAGGACCAACATTGAAAGGCATCCTTGCAGCCTTCTAGTGGTGAAAAGAGAGGGGAGAAGAATTGGAGCTGAGCATCTGAAATGCTGCTATTTCTATTTGCTGTCCAGTCACATTTCATGGTCATGATTTCCAAATGAGTAAGATTGTGCAGAAGTCACCCTATTCAACAATTTTGCATGTTTTGGAAAGGAGTGAAGAAAAGATGAAGGAAGAAAAGAAAGAAAAAAAGAAAATGTCTACATTTCCTATGAATAGGGATTGTTAAATTTTTTTAATATTTATATCTCTAGCACCTAGTGCAATGATTGGTTTGATTTTACAAATGCTTGTTAATTGATTAGCAAAGCAATTTTCTTAAACCTAATCGAAATGTATGCTCATTCACATGTTCATTCTTTCAATATTGTATTAATTAAGTTACCTATTATGTACTTGGAATTGTGGGATTTACCAAAAAAAAATGTTAGCTTTTATGAGGACTCAACTTGCATGTGTCCAGTATACAGGATGTTCCCAATCTTAGTACATGTATGTGTTAAGCCTTAATAATATCTATGACTTTTGGAATACCCTGTATAAATGATGATGCTTCTCCTTTGTCCACCCTTACTCTAAGGTGATGCACTCTCGCTACTCTGCTCAATAGTCATAGCAACCAAGTTACTGTTTTTGGCTAATGGAATCACCTATTGATAGGGAAGCTAGCTGGCCCAGTAGATGGAGTGCAAGGTCTAGAGTCAGAGAGATCCATTTTCATGAGTTTGAATCTGCTCTCAGACATTTACTAGCTGTGTGATCCCAGGCAGATCACTTTACCCTATTTGCCTCAGTTTCCTCATATGTAAAATGAGCTGGAGAAGTAAATGGCAACCCATTCTAGTATCTTTGCCAAGAAAACCCCAAGTGGGTTGATGGAGAATCAGACACGACTGAAACAACCCAACAACAACAACACCTAGTGACAGGTGCCTTCTGCGTTGGGTTTAAGGAATGTATGTATGCACCCATGAGAAATACTATCTGAGGCATTAGCTTAACTCTGATCAGCAAAAGGGAAAGGGAAAGGGAAGAACTGGAAGTTTGGAACTCAGCATCTGTCTCCAATTAGCCCTCTTCTTAACCACTTCTGTATCCTTCTCTAATTAAACTTGCTTTTCCCCAAATTCATTTTAAAACTAATTTTCATGTCTTATTTTAGTAATTTATATTTGCATGGTTGCTCATCTCATAAATGATTGATTGGTCATTATTGTATTTGGTCTCATTACTTTATTAAGACTTAAGACTTAATAATAATGAATAATAAAGCAATTTTTCCAGAGAATATTTCCCAGAACAATTTCCTAGGTATTTTTATTTCCTTTGCCACCACTGCTTCAAGAGCATGAATTTGTGTACAATCTCATTAGAGGACAGTGCCCACAGTATTGGAGAGTAGCAAGACAGTAACCAAAAAAGGAGCATTTGGTATCGTTGCCTCCCTTTGGTATAATACAGGACTTATTTTGAAGCCCACCCCTAGATATATATGTTTTATGTACCTTATAATTACCTAAAGTGCTCCATTATTATAAAATTCCTTCATATAGTCCTGGATGTGACTTACATTTGTCACCAGACAAGGCAAGCCCTAAGAAATTGTGAAATGTTCTCTTTTGCATAATTGCAGCTTTGTATCCCACTTAGTTCTCATTCCCCCATTCCCTTTCTTCATCTCCCTAAATGGCGATTTTCTTTTGTTCTGTCCCTGGTCATGCCTTCATATTCCCAGGTCATGTTCGAGTCCTCTTTTTCCTTACTCAAAAGAAAACTGATCTGTTTTAGTAATCATAACTTTTCATGCCTTCCAGGGGATCAACTGGCTAATTACTTCTAAAACAGGATTGGCCTACAGCCTGTGGGCCAGATGCAGCCCCTTGAAATGTTCTATCAGACCAAGTGACATTATTCCTAATCTGACGAATACAATAAGTAGGACACAATACAATGAAACTTCAAAAAAGTTGCCTTAGAAACAGTCTGACAGATGAGCATTTCTTTTCCTTTGGCCCCCTCTTTAAAAAGTTTGCCCATCACTGGACTAGACAATCTCTAAGGCCTTTTCTATCTATTTATGGCTATTTTCTTTTCTTTATCTATTTATGGCTATTTTCTATGACCTAATATAATGATGGGAGATGCCTCTTTCTCCATAATTTTAATTTTATTTTTTATTGATTAATTAAGAAATTTTTTCCCATGGTTATATGATTCATGTTCTTTCCCTCCTCTCCTCCCATCCCCCCTCCCATAGCCAACATGCAATTCCACTGTGTTCTCCATAATTTTAAGTGAAGAACTTGAACCTCTTTTTTTCTTGGAACTCCGCAAATACAAATATTAACCCTAGATTTAGGGAAGTTTGTGGTTAGTACCCACTTAATATAATAACCTACAAGAACCTACCAATATTTACCAAATAGATAATGGACACGACATTTAATAAAGCAGAGTAAATGAAGTGATCATTAAAGATCACTCCATAGTCATATGGAGTATATTCTCCTATAGGTGACCATGTCACTAGTGGTTGGAGGAAACCCACAGAGAATATGAAAGACCAGAAAACTCACATGGAGGGTCTGCACGCAGAGAACATTTGTCATGGAAACACATGTGAGGGGCACTAGGCAGGAACTTGTGTAACTAGACCAAACAGGCAATGGAAATCTTTTGTCCAGAATTCTCACAGAGAGGACACACACAGGGACATGTATGGCCAGTATAGAAGCTTGACCAGGGCACCTGATATGTCCTAAAACTGCTGAGCTGCTGAACTACTCCAGTGACATCATCGTGCGACTCTTTGCTAGGTATAATATCCACACTTCCCATTGGGCATCAAGTTGTCCCTAATGGGTTTTCTGTCAACTCAGCTGGCCATTGCATCCTTGATTTCCATACTGTTGTTCCCTCTGAAACTGTCTCAGTTTCTCATGTGTTTGCAGAGTTATGATATGATACTATTTCCTGGATCTTGGCTCTTTAAGGCTATCTTCTACTTTCTTTTTCCATCTATGGAAATGTGGTGGCTAGAAAGCCTTTCCCCAAGAAGTTAAATTGATGATTTTTTTCTAGTGTTATTACCAGGATGACAAGCCCCTACACCCATCCAGGGAGGCAGTAATTATTCATGACTACAATTAAGTCTATTATTTTGACTTCCTTTATGTGGTACTGGCTTCAAGAGCTTAGTCTCAGACCTTTTTTGTAGACAAAGATCTGTCTTTGGGTTAGAAAATTCTGTGACATTTCTGTTAGATTTTCTTTGTCGTCTTGTGTTTCCAAAACTTATTTCACAGATGAAGTCCACAAGATTATCCACAGGATCTTTGTGGAGCCTCGTTTAAGTGAGGCTCTTCTTGCTTCCAAGATCTTCCTCAAATGGCAAGGAAATAAAGCTTGGGACAAGAACCTTTAAGGTAGTGAAAATAATTAGGGTCTATATCAGTGGTTCCCAAACTTTTTTGGCCTACCGCCCCCTTTAAGTAAAAAATATTACTTAGCACCCCCTGTCACATACTATCACCCCCCCTTACAGTTATTCACTGCCCCCAAATGTACCTGTGGCCATCACAGCCCCCCTGGATTGCTGCAGCACCCACTGGGGGTGGTGGCGCCCAGTTTGGGAATCACTGATTTATATTCTTGTTTTTATTATGTCTATGAAAATTGCTAATAATTTGTTATTTTTTCCCCTGCATTCAGACTAAACCAATCCTCCCCGGTCTTCCTATCTAAGTCACAAAGATACATTTTGACAGGGACCTTCTAGAGACATTGCCTTCAATTTATTTCTGCCTTTTAACCACTATAATTTTTTCAAGTCTTTCCACCTTAGAATCAATTCGGTGTATTGGTTCCAAGGCAGAAGAGTGATAAGGCTGGACAATTAGAATTAAGTGTTTTGCCCAAGGGTCACACAGCTAGGAAGTTTCTAAAGCCAGATTTAAACCCAGGACCTCCTGTCTCTAGACTTAGCTCTCAATCCACTGAGCCACCTAGCTGCCCCCTTAACCACTATGTGTATATATATATATTTAAAACCCTTACCTTCCATCTTGGAGTCAATACTGTGTATTGGCTCCAAGGCAGAAGAGTGGTAAGGGTAGGCAATGGGGGGTCAAGTGACTTGCCCAGGGTCACACAGCTGGAAAGTGTCTGAGGCCAGATTTGAACCTCTAGGCCTGGCTCTCAATCCACTGAGCTACCCGGCTGCCCAACCACTATAATTTTAATGCTTTGAATCTAGACAGAAGAGAAATCATAGAACTTAGTAGGCTTCTAGCAAAAATATTTGGTAATATTCAAACCCATATTGTGTTAACATCTTCCCACTTTTCTAATATATTAGGATACCAGGGACTCTGAAGATCTCAGAGGGAATAACTGAGAAGTGAGTGGTGTCCTTTATATGGGAAGATTCTCTTCCCACTGATCATCATTGTAAGTGATGACTAGAAAGGGTAGCAATTGAATTCCACCATAGAAAGGTATAAATAAGCAATAGCATTACTGGAATATGTGGCAAGGAATGGTTGGAAAATAGTGTGGTGTTGCCGAGAGTGTTGGAGTATGGAAGAGAAGATGCAGTTATGTGGAGCCTCATTTGTTCATGACAGAAGATAACAAGGGTGAGAGAGTCCAGAGGTTGGGAGTCCAGGGTGCCATTGTTTTATTCTTCAGTTTCTTTTCTTTGTAGGTTCCTCATGCTGAGAGAACACCGGGTTTATGACTTTTCCCAACACCCCTCACAGAGTATGTGTCAGTAAGAACTTTAAGTTCAGATTCTATAAAATACAGCTCACCAAAATGATGGACCCTGTTGAACTTGCATCCAGATTTCATTCCTAAAGGAGGGTAACAAGGGAGCCTACACTGGAACTGAGGCAAATGAAACCCATAGATTTTTGGTGACATCTATTTACTGGTTGCTGTTTTGAGACCTGCTGTCAGTGTAGGTGACCCATATTTCTTTTTCTTTCTTTGTTTTTGTTTGCATCTCTCATAAGACCTTTGAAAATGACAACCTTGGAATTGCATTCATTGGTCTCTGTGTACCCAGGCATTTGTGATACATGGCCTTCTGCATTTGAAACTTGCAGTGTATTTTCCAGTTTCTATACAGATGCATTTCCAATGCTAAAAAAAAAGGTTCTGGGGATAGATAATAATCAAGATTTTTCCTTAATGAATGTTTCTCCTACTCTGCAATACTGCCATTCCACTCTTCCTCCGCTTCTTACCTAGATGTAAATATATATATAATGCCAAAGATTGAGATAAAATATGCCTGAATGTCTTTGAAGTACACTGGGATCAATTTAATTACTTTATGTGGTTTATTGTCATGCATCTTCTCAGGGGGCTGTCCATCTCAGTAACTCCACTTTACAAGATTAAATATTGTTTTTCCTGAATTAGCAAGTCATTCTACACTCCTTCCTTTCTGATAATGTTTTCTCAAATAAATGAAGTGAAGAATTTTACAATCTGTATGTAGGAGGGTTAGATACTATTAAAATAGTTGATTCTTTTTTAAGTGGTTGAATACTAAAAGATAGACCATTGCTAAAAAAGAAAGCTAAATATCAAAAACAGACTCATTTTTGCCCTTCAGCTAGTTTGTCAGGAAAGATTTGAACTCAAGTTTTCCTGACTTCAAATTCAGCGTACCATCCAGTGTACCAACTAATTATCTTCAGATTATGTCTAAGAAATACTATGTACCTCTTTCTCATTCAATTAGGGGGTGGGATAGGGAATAATATTTCCACCATTTGGTGTTCACCTTGCAGATATTTTTTATCCACATACCATCATGGAGTTCTCATATGTTCTTTGAAATAATAGATGCCCCCAAATGCAAATTGTAAATATGATTTTGTTTAAGAAGACTGAGGAAGCTCTCACTCATTGTATCAAAGGACATGATTTTATAATTAAATTTTATTAGCATATGTCCAAGAAAATGGCAGCCCATCTTTACTTCAAAAAAAGTCATCTACTTTGTTCTTGTTCAGTTGTGTCCAACTCTTCATGACTCTGTAGATTCTACTATCCATGGGATTTTCTTTGGAAGGTTACTGGAGTGGTTTGCCATTTCCTTTTCCAGTAGATTAAGGCAAACAGAGGATAAGTAACTTGCCCAGGGTCACATAGCTAATAAGTATCTGAGACCAGATTTTTAACTCAAGTCTTTCTGATTCCAGGTCCAGCATTCCATCTGCTGAGCCACCTACCTATCTTCTAGGTAGATTAGAGTGAAGTGACTTGCCCAATGTCATGCAGCTAGTACATATCTGAGACTGAATGTGAACTCATCTTCTTGACTTTAAGCCCAGTGCTTTATCTACTGAGTCATATAGCTGTTCCTATTATCTACTTTATCAGTTGGTATTACTGTTACTACTCTACTTAATCTTCTGGCCTAATGAATCTAATTTCTATGGGCAAAAGAAGATAGTGGAGATTCTACAAGCTTGGAAATCATTGAAATACAAAGACATTTTAAGACTTCTTGTTGTTTGGTGCACCTGAGTAATTGTTTCTTTCTGAAAAGCTTTCCTAAATTCTTCAAAACCATAATCAATTTGTGGAGTTGATATGTAAGCTGTATTAAACATGGCTTCTAGGGATCCAAGACATATGATTAGAAGAGCTAAAACTCAGTGATTTTTTTTCTCTTCTGCATCAACTAATTAGAGAAAAAAAAGTCTTACAAAAAATTGAATAAACTAAGTTCCAGGAAGAAATTGGATAGATTAATAAAACTTTTAAAAGAGATGGGAAAGCCTTTTAGGAAAGAACAACTGTGGTTTGTGAAAGTAATAGTCCATATCAATGGTGAAATGCAGAAACAGCCAAAGATATTTATGGCTTCTGAGAATGTCAGGGAGAAATAATTCACTTAAAAATCAGCCAATGTGACCCAACCTCATCTCTTATGTAAGGCAGGCATTTTGATCTCAGATCAGGCCAATGGCCTTTGGATTACAGAACTTCCAGATGCCTCTGGAAAATCTGGGTGTAAAAATCTATGATTAAGGATGTCTGCAAGCCAGGGAAAATGAAAATTAGCTTGATAAGCACTTGCAAAGGTCAATTCAAGTCCAATATCTCCTTTCAAGTTTCATCTTCATGAAGGTTTTCCATTGGCTGCAGTGGAAAATGGTGAACAAGCCTCAGAAGATGTCTGCAAAATAATGAATCATGGAAACAAAACTGGAAAGGAGACACACAGAATTAGTACTGGCATTCTTAGCTATGAGTAGAGGGGAAATGCAGTTAGACAGTACAGTGGATAGAATGTGGGACCTGGAATCAGGAAATACCAAGTACAAATCCAGCCTCATATATTATCTATGTGACCCTGGGCAAGTCACCTAACATCTTTGTGCATTAATTTCCTTGTCAATAAAATCAGGGTAATAATAGTGTCTGCCTTCTAGGATTATTTTGAGAACAAAAAGAGATAGTATTTTATAAATGCTTTGCAAACCTCAAAGCACTATATAAATTATATAGAAATAGCAATTATTATTAGCTAGCAATGAACAACTCTTAGATTCCATTTTAAAGACTCTATGAACCAAGCAATCTATTGCCCTTCTAAATACACATTCTCTCCTGCCAGGAAAGCAACGGATAGCATTCCCTCGGTAGTTGTCTAATATATTGTTAACATGGGTTTTTAGTTTTCCAGAAACACTATAAATAACTTCTGCTGCAGAATCATTTCTATATATGTATTTGCCTACCAACTCATTGACCTTCTTGGTATCTACAAGATGTAATCCAGGGATTCTCCTTTTTTATGTCATGGACTTCTTTGTCAATCTAGAAAGGACCCCTACCCAGAATCATGTTAGTGGCCTATATTCATAATTGAAGGAAATGCTCAATTTCACTTAAAGGTTAAAGAAAATAAAGATTTAATTCCCCTTCTGCCACCATCTATATTTATAGATAGGCCCACTGAAACTTACCCATTGGCTCCTTGGTCTGTGGATCCTAGGCTAAGAGCTCTTTTCTTAGAGAGACATTTTTGTGACTCTTAACTCTCTTGTCACTTTTCCTGACCTTCAATGACCTCTCCAGGAATTTCCTTCAACTTTATCCTCCTAGGCTGACATTCATAACCAAACCATTGTCTAGTTCTTCTTTGTGCTTTAGAATTGCTAACAAATGTTGCAAGGAATAAAATTTATTTTTTAAAATCTTCAAATATTTTTAGTCTAGTTAAGTAGAAAATTATAGAGGGAAGTTTGATTTCTATACATTCTATGACTCTTTCTTCCATGTTTTTTCATACAGGTGAATAATCCTGCGTGATTTAAGTTGTACTATTCTTATAAGTTATATTTTTTTCTTTTTAGTTGCTTGCAAAAATTTTCTCCCCCAATGAAGCTCTGAAGTTTGACAATAATGTGTATGCTCTGGAGGTGTAGTCAAGATGGCAGTTTAGAAATAGCGAAAGTTGATTCCTCTGAGAAAACTCTTCTATACCAATAAAAAAGAAAGCACTTTGAGAGGGACACAAAACTAAATACAACAATTAGATAGAGTTGCGGGACTCTCCAGCTAGATTCAACTTAAAATGTATGCAGAGAAGGTTTAATTCTTGGGTTTAAGGAAAAAAAAGAAGGATGGTCCCAGGACCTCACCCCCACCTACTGTGCTGAGACTCCAGAGATTGCTGGGATCTCAGGTGAGGGTGTGCCTTGTTACCACAGCTACTTGAGGCATGGGGCTCTGAGACAGTTGGCAGGAAGGCAACTAGAGGAGAAGGGCAGAGAGGAGGGCAGCCTGGTCATAGCCTTCAGCCACTACTCTCCATCTGCGGGCTCTGTTTATGGAGGTTTTGGCCTCAGGGCACATCCAGCTCGGCTGATCAGCTGAGCTGGCTTAATCTCAATTATCAATAGTGAAGATAAATCTTCCAGTGCAGGGATTTTCAATCTCCAACACCCCTCCCCTACCTACTCTACCTGTGGCAAGAATCTGGCTGACTAGAATCCCAAGAATCTGGCTGACTGGCTGCAACCATGACAGAGTACCTTAGGGTTCTGACCAGGCTGCTGGCAGGGAGGTGGCTGGCAGAAAGGAGTAGAGAGGAGGAGATGGGTAACTACCTTCAGCCTCCACACTTTCAACTTCACCTTGTGCTGGCAGCTGGGAAAAATCTGGTCTCAGGGATCATTAATACAACAAGTCAACTCCATCAGCCTAATCCAGTTAATCAGCAGAGCAGAGAAGAAGCCCCTTCAGGACAGAATAACCCAAATCCTGAATCCAGCAAATAAATACAGGAGCAAAAATATAGCCAATGATGGAGTGTGTGTGTGTGTGTGTGTGTGTGTGTGTGTGTGTGTGTGTGTGTGTGTGTGTGTAGGGTAGTTGGGGGAGGAAATATGAGTAAACAGAAAAAGAAAAAATAAATTACAATTGACTGCTTCTATTCAGTTAATGAACAAAGAACAAATAGAACAGAGGAGGACCAAGGAACACCAGACAAAAACTCAGGAACTCCAGTGAATTGGGCACAGGCTTTGGAAGAATTCAAAACACAATTCAAAAAACAATTAAGAGAGGCTGAAGAAAATTGGGGAAAGAATTTAAAAAACAAAATAGATCATTTGGAAAGAGAGGCACATGAACTAAAACAAGAAAATATTTTCTTAAAAGCCAGAATAATACGTCTGCTCTGATGAGCTTTAGCTTCAATTATGAGATATGGGAGATATTGGTATAGGACTACCTACCATTGTGTGCCTACATCAGAGAAGGTGCTATATTTCATGAACAAAGTACAACTGCAATAGCACAAAAGAAATGTGAGCTATATAAACGCAGAGGCATCATCTCCATCCCAAATGTTCTAATAAACTACTTGTGCCTGACCTATGATAGTCTTTTCAACTCATATTGGACCCATCAGTCACAGTCAAACATACCATAACCTGACTTGAATATCACGATGTCATTGGTCCTCTTCAAAAATGAATGATGAACAACAACATGAGAGAGTTAGATCTCACATTTGTCTCTGAGGGTCTCTGGAGAATTTTATTATCTCTCATTTGAAGTTACTACTTCTGGGAAATTTTCCTGAATGATTTTCTAAAAAAGGAGGTATTTTTCCTTCACTTTTTTGGGGTAACATGTAGGCTCAAATTATTCTTCTTGAGTTGGATCTTTTAGTTCCATCATGCATTGTGGTACAGCAGAGGACTGGAGGTAGAGCACAAGAAGAGCTGGATTGAAATCTGTTTTTTCAACTTTGCTTCCATACCTCAGCTCCCTCTTCCCTCCTCCATGGTGACCTCCTTTTTCCATTGATGAATTCTTTCCTTTTTTTTAAATTTAAATATTTTATTTTTTTAGAAAAAATTTCCATGGTTACATGATTCTTGTTTTTACTTTCCCCTTCACCACAGTACCCCCCATATGCAACACACATTTCCACTGATTTTAAAATGTATGATCAATCAAGACTTATTTACATATTATTGATAGTTGCATTGGTGTGGTAGTTTCGAGTCTCAACCCCAACCATGTCCGCATCAACCCATGTGTTCAAGTGGTTGTTTTTCTTCTGTGTTTCCACTCCTGCAGTTCTTCCTTTGAATGTGGGTAGTGTTCTTTACCATAAGTCCCTCAGAATTGTCCTGGGTCATTGCACTGCTGCCAGTACAGAAGTCCATTACATTCTATTTTACCACAGTGTATCAGTCTCTGTGTACAATGTTCTTCTGGCTCTGCTCCTTTCACTCTGCATCAATTTCTGGAGGTCTTTCCAGTTCACATGGAATTCCTCCAGTTTATTATTCCTTTGAGCACAATAGTATTCCATCACCAGCATATACCACAATTTGTTCAGCCATTCCCCAATTGAAGGGCATACCCTTGTTTTCCAGTTCTTTGCCACCACAAAAAGCACAACTATAAATATTTTTGAACAAGTCTGTTTATCTATGACCTCTTTTGGGTACAAACCCAGCAATGCTATAGCTGGATCAAAGGGTAGGCAGTATTTTAGAGCTCTTTGGGCTCATCTTAGACCATTTAGTGCTCCAACCTCTCCCTATGAATAATTCTTCTAATTATAATAATAGTGAATACAGTTTTTGAAGATTACACCTAACATTTCTCCATATAGGAATACAAATAATTTGATCTTATTAAAGCCCTTAAAGAGGCAATTTAAACATAAGAGTTTTCTTTCTTTCCCCTCTGTTTCTTATTTACGTTTTCGTGTTTCTCTTGATTTTTGTGGTTGGATATCGAACTTTCCATTTAGTCCTGGTCTTTTCTGTGCAAATGCTTGGAAACGTTCTATCTTGTTGAATGCCCAAACTTTCCCCTGGAAGAATATAGTCAGTTTTGACGAGTATGTGATCCTTGGTTGTAGATCCAGTTCTCTTGCCTTTCTGAATATCATATTCCAAGCCTTGTGGTCTTTTAGTGTGGAGGCTGCCAGATCCTGTGTGATCCTGATTGGTGCTCCTTGATATCTGAATTGTCTCTTTCTGGCTTCTTGTAAAATGGTTTTCTTTTACTTGGAAGCTCTTGAATTTGGCTATTATATTCCTGGGGGTTGTCTTTTCAGGGTTTAGTGTAGAGGGTGATCTATGGATCCTTTCAATGTCTATATTTGCTCTCTTGTTGTAGAACTTCAGGGCAGTTTTGCTGAATAATTTCTTTTAGTATGGAGTCCAAATTTCTATTAATTTCTGCTTTTTTTCAGGAAGACCAATGATTCTCAAATTGTCTCTTCCAGACCTGTTTTCTTGATCTGTCAATTTCTCAGTAAGATATTTCATGTTTCCTTCTATTTTATCAGTCTTTCAACTTTGCTTTATTTGTTCTTGCTGTCTTGAGAGATCATTGGCTTATTTGCCCAATTCTGGTCTTTAGAGACAGTTTTCTGTTATAATATCATGATTTTCTTTTTCGGTTTCGACTATTCTGTTTTCCATCTGTTTAACTTTGGTTTCCAATTGGGAGTTTCTCTCTTTTAACCTGTTAATTTCCTTTTGAGCTCTTTCCCACTTCTCTCGCCAAATCTCTTCCATCTTTCTCATGATCTCAGATTCGAACTCTTTAAGAGCTTGTGACCAATTTTCATTTTTTTGGGAAGGTTTGGATGTGATTACTTGTTTGTTCTCTTCTGTTATTTGCTCTGTTTTCTGGATTTTTTTCTGTGTAAAAGTTGTCAAGTGTTAAAGATTTCTTCTTGATCTTTCTCTTTTGGGATTCTTGTGACTGGCTTGCCATTATTATTATTATTATTATTTATTCCTCAGTCAGAAGTCTGGGTGAGGCAGACAGGCTCTACTTATGGAGCTGTGGAGCAGTTTTTTCCTGAGTCACAGCTCTGTGTGCCCTCTCTGCTTTATCCTCACGCCCAGGGTCGATCTGTGCTCTTTAGGCTCCTGAGGTCTCATGTCTAGTTGTTCTCAGGGTCAAGCCTACCAGTGGCCCCTTTGCTTGCTCCTCTGCCCAAAGCTCCTTTAACAGTCTCAGGATGCTGCTTCCATAGTCATGCACCCCTCTGCACTGGGTCCCCACCCAAGGTTCTCGCTTGCATCTGTGCCTGCGTCTGAGTCTGTGCCTGAGCTCAAGGTCTGTGTTCAAAGTCTGCTTCTTTAACCTCTTGGGGTCTTAAGTCTTGCTGCTCTCAGGAGCAGGTCCTGGTGATCCCAGGTAGCTGCCAAGAACTTAATGAATGCCCCAAACTTGCTCTAACTCTTTTGTGAGCTGGCTTTGCCACGGTAGGTGGTGTGTGTGTGGGGGAGGAGGTTGCTCAGCTCTCATTTTAGTGAGAGATATTTCACCCCCTTATAGCATGTAAATGCCCTGATCCCACGTACCTTCAATGCTGCGCCCTGTTGTGGGGTCCCTTCATTCATCTGGGTTTATTTTTATGTCCTCTTGAGGAGTCCTGTATGTGTGGGTTAGGAGAAGTCAAGCAACTGCTTTTTACTCTGCCACCTTCTTAACCCAGAAGCCTGATGAATTCTTTCTGAAAACTCCATTCTGAGATAAGGCCCATACCAGACATTCTTCCTTCTTTAGACTTTCTACTATGCCTTTCTCTTCCCCTTTTCCAACTCCCCTTTTATATATTTTCTTTCTCCACTAGAATGTAAGTTCCTTGAGGCCAGAGACTATAATTATTTTTGCAATTATTTGAATCCTTAGCACTTGTTGTATTGCCTGGCACATGGTAAGAGCTTAACAAATACTTGATAACTGATTGATTGATTCCTACCTTTGATGCTATTGACAAAACACTTCGCTTTGATCTGGCAAAAATGAATACTTTGAAGCCATGCCAGGTTCCGGGGAGATAAAAATCATAACAAAATTGTTCCTGGCATTCTACAATTTATATTCTACTAGGCAGAGATGACAAGTACACAGATAAATAAACACAAATTATATGCAAATATAAAATAATTTCAGGTGGTAGAAAGGACTAACCAACAGGGAAGGGGGAATCAGGAGGACTTGCCATGGAAGGGAGAACCTGGGCAGATCCTTGAAGAGAAGGAAGAAAGGAAGAAGGGAGTATAGCCAAACATGGGGGGCTGACCACCTTTGCAAAGGCACAAAAACCACAAGGTAGAGAGGTATGGATATAGAACTAGTAAACAAGATTCAGTGGAAATTTGAACAGGAATAAGAAACCCATATGAAAAAATACTGGGAATCCTGGAAAATAGATGAGAGAGTCACTACCTAACCAAGCATCAATTTTCTTAATCTACAAATAGGGTTAATAATATCTGTGGAATGGACCTCACAGGGTCAAATCAAATAAGTAATAGAGGCTCACTTGACTGTGCCCCTTTCCACAGTGGAAGCAGGGAGATAGGTAGACAGAAATAGTGAATCTAAATAGCAACTTGTATCCCCAAAGGAAATCGTGTGGTCCCTTTCTCTGAACGATTGATGTATTCCAAGGTGGCCTAGGTTCCGCATACCCTGGGACAGGTTCTGGGTAAAATCCCTGGGACCCTAACTTTCTGGGACCTTTCAGGAGCAGCCTGTAAAAGTCCAGACAAAGGAAGTTGTATGGCTTCATCTCTCAGAAGCAGATATAGTATTGAGACCTCAGAGCCAGGTCAGTACCTAGAGCACCCACCATGGTTTTTTATCCATAAAGTTGGTTTGTAAACAAAGAAGCTCCGAAGTTAAACGAGCTGAGAACCAGGCTCTGTCAATATACCTCGATATGTAGAATTGACCTGGCAGCATAAGATAACGAATTTAAAGGGCTCTGAAAATGTTCAAGTGCCAGATTGATGTCAGCTATTGTTTTAACCATTTTTCCAGTTGAGTTGTACTTTGATTTTGTTTTGCTCTGTGTACTGTTGATTTGCCTTCTAGCCTGAAGCCTTTATTTCCCATTGATTTCATTTCTTCATTCATCTATTCTACCACTTTCTCCATGTTCTTTAGTCTTGTTATCAACTAATCTTGTTCAGTTTTTACTGATGATAGATCTCCCTTTACAGGGGCCATATCTTTTTTTGACTCATGACAGATACCCCCTCATTTCCTTGAAAGTGTTTTTTTATTGAATTCTATGTGTCTTATGCTTTTTAGAGCCTTTGAAGTTAATTTGTTTTTTTTTTTCCTTCTGGTGACCTTTCTTTGGAACCTATTAATCCATAGCATTTATCCGGAGTGGTAATTTTTTTTTCTGCCATTGTACTCATTTCTTTATCCCTTCCTTTTCCTTAGCTAATATATTCAAATGTTATACATATATGTACTTATCCTATCTATCTATCTATCTATCTATCTATCTATCTATCTATCTATCTATGTACTCATTAATCTTTTTGATTGTGCTTCTTATTTTTGTCCTCCTGTTTTTTTTCTTTTTATATTTGTCCTCGTTTTTGTTTATTTGTATGAGGTAACTGAAGAAAAAGTCTCTTTCATGACCTTTCATTCAATTTTCCCTAAGCTTGCCCCAACTAGTCAAAACTTACATTTCCTTTTGAAGGAATAAATTAATAGTTTTTTCTTTGTTTCATCAATTTGAACTAAGTTGAAAATTCCAAGATAGCAGCAACTATGTCTCTATACAGTATCCAGTATAGGTCACACATCTCTTTTGATAACGATGTTAACTTGAAAGTATTTACTGGTTGTCTCTTCAATTCTGTATCTTTACCGATCCTCAACAAAGTCTGTAGTAGAGGTCTGTGCAAACCAGGTTCCCACTCCTCTATTTCTCCCCTGAGAAATCTATTCTGACCAAGGGGAGATATTCATCAAGATGTTTTGCTCATATTTTCAATACAACTTAGTTTTTTTCCTCCTCCAATTCTTTCCTTTCTGCTTCTCAACAGCTGAATTTCCTGTTTTCCACTCTTTCCTCCCATCACCCTCAAACCCAAAAGCTTACTGCCCAGGTGCTGAAGAAACTGACTGTGAAATCAAAATAATTGCCACTCTGCTTCCAAATATCTAGCTCCTACTCAAAATTCTCATTCAAACAAGACAAAACAAAACAAAAAAACCTCTAAGTTTCCATAAAGCACTACATACAATTTGGTTGAAACTAGATGGGTCCAGTGGATAAGCTCATCTTTATGAATTCAAAGCTGGTCTCAGACACTTACTAGGTGTTGTGCCCCAGGGCAAGTCATTTTATTCTGTTTGCCACAGTTTCCTCATTTGTAAAATGAACTGGAAGAGGAAATGGCAAACCACTCCAGTATCTCTGCAAAGAAAACACCAAGTGAGAACATAAAGCGTCAGATACAACTGAACAACTACCACAACAAATCAACCCTCGTTTCAACTAACCTGTAAAAAGCTATTGGGAGAGTTACTTTGCCCTGCATTGGAAAAGGCAGTGGAGATCAAACAAGAAGCAGAGTAATAAGATACCTTCACCCACCCCATCCCCTGCCATATATCCCCTGTGCCCCAGTAGCTGCCCCTTTCTTCTCTTTCAACAGATATAAATACTGTCCCCTAAGTCACAGGGTAAGGGTCCCCACACGCTCTCTGCTAAAGATATGGTATCTTGAACTGAAATGAAGTGTTCAGAGTCTTTTAACTTTCTTGGGTTGTTGCTTGGCAGAACATGAACTTTTTACATTCAATGGTATTAAAAAGGAGATGACTTCCTTGCTAATAACATGTCTCGAAGTATACAGAAAGCATGGAGAAACAGTCTGTAATTCAGAGTTTTCTAGCCACCAAAGTAGATTTAGAAGTCTGCACAATCTCCTCTTGTATCTGGGGCCCTAGCAAAATGACTCTGCTTTAAATATTATCTGTGAGTTCACATTCATTCAAAACTATAGTTCATGAGACCCCACCATTATTTCTATTAGTCAATCAGAGGACAGAATTAGTTCAAAGCAAAGGCATTTAATAAAAGAACAGAGTAAGAAAAGTAGCAATAAAACATTCCTTTCCCCCACCACCATAAATCTAGGGTATGTTGTTTCACAAATACACAAACCATAAGTGGGAAGAATGAGATCAAGATCATTCAAAGGGGGCAAACACATGGGGAACACGTGTGGTGAGGGGACGGGCACATGGGTGGAAGACAACTGACACCTCTAATTGCTGAGCTGCTGATGTCTTCTGATGATATCATCTGGCTACTCTCTTTGGGTTGGCTTCCCCTACTGGGTGCTGCTGTCTTTTTGGACCTTCATCTGGGTCGTGTCAGCTATCCTTTGCTCTCTACTGGGTGTTGCATCTGTAATGGATGTTGTGTTTGCTCCTTACTTTAATTTCCTTTCTTCTAGACTTCCTCAGCTGAGATGCTGTATCTTTCCCATATGAGAAGGTGTGATTCTCGGTCTCTAAATCCTAAACTTTAATTCTCTTAGAAACGCGTGACTCCTACATACCTAGTCATTGGACCAAGAAAGAAAACCTTCTCCATAAGAAGAAAGATCTACCAGCTTTCAAGAATCTCTGCCTCTAGGGGTTAGGGTCTTTTGGAGCACAGAACAGCCTGATTATTAAAACCTTTAGTTTATCTTTGAACACATTTCTTGCTGCTAGCCAGAACACCATCTCTGTCTCAAGCCTCTTTCTGACTTAGAGTTAGGTAGCCTTCCTCTACCTCCCATTAGTTCCTGACTGTCAACTTGAATTCATATCAGATGATTTCAGGGGATGTCTGACAACAAATGACTGCCTCAGTTTCGGGTACTGTGGTTTCCTTCAGTTGTCCCAAATTCTTTGGCTCTTTCTCGCGAAAGTGAATTTGAGCAAGCACAAAAGTTAAATGGAAGGGGGCAGCTGGGTAGCTCAGTGGAATGAGAGCCAGGCTTAGAGATGGGAGATCCTAGATTCAAATCTGACCTCAGACACTTCCTAGCTGTGTGACCCTGGGCAAGTCACTTAACCCCCATTGCCTAGCCCTGACAGCTCTTCTGCCTTGGAACCAATACACAGTATTGACTCCAAGACGGAAGGTAAGGGCTCAAAATTAAAAAAATTAAAAAAAAATAAGTTAAATGGAGGTGTAAGATTTAAATTAATATCCAATAACTCCAAGTATTATATTTTATAAGATTTATTAATAATCATTTGAAGTAAAAGAAATAAAAGGACAAAAGTAAAAACCTGAGTAAAGAATACTTTCCCCCACTGTGTTCATGGGAAAAAGAGAGAGGGGTGAGGTCATACAAAAACTTTATCTCCAAAATGCAAGGATGTACCATGAGAAGAAACTCAAGAAGCTGGAATTTAGAGTCCTGGGTAGCAGATTCTAATTATACAGAGGATAAGGCCATTGTCTTCTTATTTAACTATATTCCTCTGTCTGCCTGTGTCTTATCTTCTTATTTATAATTTATTGTCTTATACTTTCTCTCTCTCTTTCTATCTATCTATCTATCTATCTATCTATCTATCTATCTATCTATCTGTCTGTCTGTATGTATGTATGTATGTATAGATATATGTAGACATCTTATTTAATGATATTTCTGTGTGTATGTATATATTAAATGGATACATAAATATATCTCAACTGATGAGTCAACAAATATTTCTTAAACATCTACTACATGCCAGATTTGTCTGTCTGTTTTTTTTTAATTAGGCATTGGAAATACAAGTACAAAGAATGAAAACAATTGCTATTCTCAAGGAACTTATAATCCACCTCATATGAGGATAACAATATGTCTACTGTAGCATATATATGTTATACTTATGATCCCTGGAACCTCCTAGACTTTGAATTGCCCTATAGCTATAATCTATACATATCTAAGTTGGTTCTAAATCCAGAACCTTTTCTTGGTGTTTATAGAAGTAGGCTGGGAAATACTCTTTAATTTGCTTTTGAAAGACTTTGTTACCATCCCTTCAATTTGTTTGTGTCCTGTAAAACTTATAGTGTGTCTCCTAGTAATCATTTTAACTTGATAGGACTAGAGGAAAATTTTCCCCATCTTTTAATTCCATTTATGAATTCTTTCCCATCCTTCCCCCATCTCTCCCTATTCCTGTGTGACCAAATTTTCCCTTGTCTCCCACACCACATATGCCAAAATGTGGGTACAGTATGTATCCAGAATAGAGCCAGGTATTCATTTTGTCTTGTGGTTCACAATCTTATGAAATAGCTCAGATTTTGATTTGGGATAACTTTCAGAGAATAAACATAGATCTTGGCAAATCCTGGACGAGGTTAAATTCCAGGGGGTGAAGGAGGTGCCTCCCTTTGCTTTTCATTTCTTTGCACTGCACACAGTGACCCACAAAGTATACTGTTTCCAGGCAAGGGTGGGGGGGGCAGATAACAGGATTGCACTACTTCTACTTTGCTATTCAGCAATGGGATCAGGAGATTTCATAATGCTTTTAGAGATTTCACCTTAAAATTTTCTTCAAATGGTTTAGAAAAGGAAGGTAGAAGACTTGGCAGAAGGAAATGTTTTAGTCCTCTATGTAATGTCCTAGGATGATCCTGGTGATGCTAGAAATGAACAGTTAAGCATATAATACTCATGATATTATACAAGCAAGTTTTTCTCCCACTTTTTTAATTGTGAAGGTCGACTCTTAAAAGGTTTATGTAAGTCTACTTCTTGTCTGATCGAAGCACTAAAGCAGTCTTGAGTGTCACTAATGATTTTCTGATTCTTATATCCTTTTTAGCCATGACAAAACTAAAGTAGTTACTGGATCACAGTATTATAAAGGGGCAGCATGTAGGACATGGACTTGGAAAGACCTAGGGCTAAAATTTGTCTTTGCTTTTACTTTTTGAGTGAGGAAGGGCAAAAACAATGTCTTTGAATCTCAGTTTTTTTTTTTTTTTTTTTACCTGTGAGAGGTGGTTAATGAGATCTGAAGTATCAACTTTATAGGATTATTCCATGGCTCAAATGAGATGCAAGCCAATCTAAGATGCATGTATTAAATACCCACCATATGCAAAGAACTGGAGGTAAAACAACTAGTGGAGGTACATGAAATGAAAAATGACAAAATTAAAAACAGTCCTTGACCTCAAGGAGATTACATTCTACTAGATGATGTGACATGTAATCAGATAACTCATACCAAATTTGAAAGGGAAACAGATCTCTAACAACTAGGACAATCAAAAAAAGCTTTCTTTAGGAAGGTATGTGAGCTGATTCTTAAATCCTGTAGATAATTCTAAGTCAGGAATTTATAGGAGGCAGAAGAGACAAAGGTATTCTAGGGAATGAGAGATATCTTGTTCAAAGACAAAAAAGGGAATACCTAGAAGGATAGTTTACTCTGAAAATTGAATGTGTGAAGGGGATTAATGCAAAATAAGACTAGGAAGTTAGGTGGAAAAGCACTTAGGCTCTTCAAAACTTAATTTTTTCACCTGAAAAATGGAGATAATCCATTACATGTACTCCCTAAGATTGCTTTGAGGGTTTAATGAGTGATATGTTCTGATTAAATTGGGTTCCTTTCCTTAAAGGGGGTGGGTTGGCTAGTTAGAATGCCTCAGTTAGTACAACTGATAGTTCTAATAACATCCCCTAACAAAAAAGAAGTAGTTCTAATATTCTCTATGCTTATATCTAGCAACTGGCCTATTGCTGGACAAAATACATATATATATATATACATATATATATAACTTTTGCAAAAGTAGACAAGTGTTGGATTGCTACATTTGGGGAATGGCAAGAAGACCAATAGGCTGAAATGTAGACGGCATGAAGGGGAATAACATGCTATAAACCTCCAAGGTAGTGTGTAAATAGAATTGTATGCCACAGGACTACGTTCCTCAGAATTCCTTTACTTTTCCCAGAATTCCTTGAATTACATCCCCACTTTGCCTCCTTACATTTTGTAAATAAGTTTGCTGGAACCCTGCCTTTTTCTCTCTTTTCTTCCCTCCCTCTCTTCCTTGCTCTCTTCTTCTGCATGTGTGGCTGGGAAAGCTGGCTTTACTCAGGCTTTTACTTTTGTCTTTTTATTCCTTTTACTTCAAGTGATTATTAATAAATCTTATATAATCTTTGGAGTTATTGTATATTAATTTTAATCCTACAGTAGTGTGGAGAAAATACCAAGCTGAAGAGTTTGTAGTTAAACAGTTCACTTCTCTAGTTAAGAGTTAGACTTGTGCTTTAAGAAGCCTATTTGGGGGGGGGCAATTAGATGATTCAGTGGATTGAGACCCAGGCCCAGAAAGAGGAGTCCTGGGTTCAAATCTGGACCCAGATACTTCCTATTTATATGACCTTGGGTTACTCATTTAATACCCATTGCCTAGCTCTTACTATTCTTCTGCCTTAGAACCATTACACAGTTATTTCTAAGTTTCTAAGAAAGAAGGTAAAGTTTTCTTTTTTTTTAAAAGAAGACTGTTTTGGCAGTTGTGAAGAAGATGGATCAGAGAGTGAAGAGTCTAGAAACCTACATTTTATTCGATGATTGTTGTGATTCCTTAAGTGAGTGCAGATGAGACTGAAGCACGATCATGGCTATAGAAATGCAGAGAAGGGCTCCATAGGAGATAGATTTATGAAGGTAATGCAGCGAGATCCATCAACTTACTGGTTATGGGGCATGAAAAAAATGAAAGAGTTGAGGATGACTGTGGTTGTGAACCTGGGTTACAGGAAGGATGATGTTGTCATTGAGATAAATGGAAAAGTTTGAGGGAATGATAAGCTTAAGTGAGAAGATGAGTTTCATTTTGGATATTTTGATTTTGAGATGCCTGCATTTGGAGATGTCCAATAGGCAGATTTTGATACTACATTGGAGGTGAGGAGAGAGGCCAAGGCTGGATAGATAGATCTGGTCATCATATGCAAAGAGATGCTACTTGAGCCAATTGGATTTGATGAAATTACCAAGAAAGAGTGTGAAAGGAGAGAAGAAGGCTAGGACAGAGTCTTGGTGAACAGTGATGGTTAGAGGACAAAGATTTATGAAAGATATCTGAAAAGGAATAGTCAGGAATATGGCATGAGAATCATGAGAGAGATATCAAGAAAGAGTATCCAGGAGAAGGTGGGTAGCCATTTGTCAAAAGTTACAGAGATGAAGAATGACGCCTGAAATGAAGTTCCCCAGATTTAGCAGTTCTGAAACCCTTAGTAAGTGGGAAGAAGCAGTTTCATTTGAGTTCAGAAGGAATAATATAGGTGATAGAAAAATAAATTAAAGGAGAAGTAGAATGATTGTATATAGCTTTTTCTAGGATTTGTTAGTGAAAATGAGAAGAGATATCAGAAGACACCTTGAAAGGATGGTAGGGTTGATTGATGGTTATTGTTTTTTCAAAGGATATGTGGAAGAAGCTGGCTGTATTTGTAGACAATTAGGGAAGGAGCCAGTAGATAACAAAAGCATGATTTTCAAGGGAAGCAAGCTCCTGAAGGGGAAAAGGTGGGCATAAGATTTGGGGCCTAGTGGGATAGTTGTCTTCATTGAGAACAGCTGCCTCTTTCTTAGAGATTCGAGTATGGGTTTTTGATTTTTTTTAATGTGTCATGGACCCTTTGGTAATTTGCTAAAACCTATGCAATTCTTCTCAGAACAATATTTTTAAATGTATAAAACAAAATATGGAGGATTGCAAAAGAAACCTATGATATTGAATTATGATTATTAAAATTTTTTTAATGAAATTCATGAACCCTAAGTGAAGAGCCCTTGAGCCAGAGTAAGGGAGGAAAAATAATGGTTATAAAGCATTCTGCAAAGCTTAAAACACTATGTAAATGTCAGTTGTTATAAATTGTAAAGTAATGTATCTAAAAACATAGTGGACTTTTCAAGCCTCTCCCCCCTTTAAAGTTCATAAAGTTCTTATTCTCTTTTAAAAATAGCAACAATTTAAAAGGAAATACTCAGTCCAAACTAATTTCTTCTAAAGCCATTCCGATTTACAGTGAATGTTGAAAAAAATTATTTGAGGTTATATTTAAAATGCATGTGTGTGTGTGTGTGTGTGTGTGTGTGTGTGCATTTTTTGAGTGTGTTTAAACTTTTGGATGAAAAGAAAATGGCTTGATTATTTTCAATAGAGTTGTGTTCTTGAAATTCATCACTGATTACTGATTATCTGCCAAAAGGAATGGTCTGATAAGAGCTGAAACAACACAGGTATTATAAGCCAAGGGTTTCACGGAGTTTCTTATAGAAATACCAACAGGCCCTTCCATAAAACAGTAGGGTCTGAACTCCCATGATCAATCAAAGCATTACCACCATGTGATGAAATATTCCTAAAAGCAGCTGCCATTTAAAATTAAGTGATAATGATCTTTATAGGAAAAATTACAGCAGCATAAATAAATAGCACCTGCAGTCCCAATTAGCCCTTCCAAAGGCAGGAGCCATTTCCCCTGCTGTAACTTGGAGCAATAATTATTATTAGGCCAATTTAAAACAAATTAGGAGGTGGTTTTGGAATTAAACCTACAATATATTTACATCAAGTGCAGCATTGTGTAGACAGTTAATTTTCCCTGCTGGGAAATGAATGCATTTTATCAAGTGGCAGCCTCCATTCTCTATGTTTTGCTGAACTCTGCCAGCTGGAACACAGCTGTCTGAAGCCGGGCAGTTGCCCTGGCCTTCAAGTCAGAATAGAGGACTGTGGGCAAATGAGGGGCCAGTCTTTGGAATCACATATGTGGCATTTTGTTGCTGTTGCTAAGACAAGTTGGTTTTGACTTTTAATTGCTGACATGCCTCCTTTCCCCTCGCATTTCATGATGCTTATCCCATTAAATCTCTGTGCTCGATTGCTCGGGGCATGTGCTCAAATCAATAAGGGAGGAAAAGAAGAAAATAAAAGGGGGTTGGGAAGGGAGAACCTTTGAATGGAAATGGAATGGTTACTGGATGGACATTTTGTTATGTTGCAATGAAGGTCAACTTTATCTCTTGTGCTTTGGGGAAAATTAAATTGCAAAAGTTCCTTCATTCCCCTCAAACGATATTCTCAGAAAGGAGGACTCTCCAAGAACACATCGCTTCTAATCATGGGTTCAGCTAAACTTGGGGCCTGTGGAGGAAAGTTGAGACAGGCAGGGCTTAGTCAGCTTTGGTTGGGAGGTTGAACGCTGACCAAGGTGGTGTGCTTGCCAAATGACAGATTCTGGTTTTACCTGGTGTAAAACCACATACCTTTCCACAGCAGAAGCCCCTCTTCTTATTTCTTTTCTTTTTCTTTTTCTATGAGAGTAGAATGTGCATGAGGAGCTGGAGGAAGTGGGATGGGGAGAGGGGAGGATGAGAGGGGAAGGGAGTCACTGTGGAAGGGGTACAAAAGGCAAGTTTTATCCAAGAAATGTGAAAACATGGCGATATAATCCCATTTCTTATTTTGAGAATTCTATAATCACAGAATGGAGAAGCAAGGTGAGATGGTGGATAAGAAATCTGATCTTAGAATCAGCAATATCTGGGATCAAATTCTACTTTTTATATCTACCAGCTATCAGACTATAATTAAGTCTTCACTTCCTCCCAGACCACTTGAGAAGTTGTAGACAACTTCTGATTCTTCCTGATTTTCAGGGAACACAGAGAATTTCCACATTGGGAGTTCCTTAGTGATGCAATCTCAGGAACAGAAAAAAATCCAGAAAACAAAAAAAATCATTGCATGTTGGAACTAGGAGGGATCTTTAAGATACTTTACATATGAGGAAACTGAGGCCCAAAGAAGTGCACTAACTTGCCCAAGATCACATAGTCAGTCAATAGCTGAGTTATTCAAATCCTTGTCTCCTGATTCTCAAACCCTGAGCTTTTTTTTTTTTTTTTCTCATTCTACCATGCTGGAAGTCTCATTCCCTCATGGAACTGCAGGGGATGGAAATAATTAATTATACAGTGGAACTAATCAGAAAATATGTCTATCTGTCCATAGAGCAAACCTTATCATATGTGGAACAAAGGAGTTAGGGAATCAATTTTAGAGTTGCTTGAGGTCTTTCTGGCTTATGAAATACTATATATTACATAGGAAAAAAAGTCATTTAATAAATAATTTGAAAGGATCCATGAAGCTCTTCCTCTAGATTTTATTGAATTGCCTCACCATTTGTGACATTCAATAAAACAAATATTAAGAATTCACTGAGTGCCCTCTGTATCTACTCAGGTGGCTGGGTTGAAAACTGGGGACACAAAGATGAAAAATGGCATGGTCTCTGCTCTCAAGGAAGTCACCTTTTAGTAGGGGGAGAGAAATACACACACACACACACACACACACACACACACACACACACACACATATATATATACTACATGAGTGTATGTATATATATATATGTCTGCATATATATACAAATATGTATATGTATGTATAAATCTGTGTATATATAAACACATATATCCAATTGGAATAAGAAATGTGAATTGGATCAATTGAACAGAGGAACACCTTGGTTTTGAAGAAACCTTGCTTAAGCATCCAAATTCCTAGTGTTCTGCACACTTCCACTGACTTCAGGAGGTAATTTGTACTCTAATGCTCCAAGGATGCTTTTCACCATGTGGCAGTCTTCCCTCAAGCACAGATTGTGATCCCTCCATGACTTGTAGGCAATATTCATACATTTCTATGGTCCCCCCTAAAAATCATTAATTAGTAGTAATTTGTCTAGCAATGAAAATCTCTGCATGTAGGTGAGTGGATCCTGAGATAATAATCATTTAATCAACTGAAATTTATTAACCATATTTCTAACCAACTAGGTTGGTTATTACAAAGATAAAAATTAAAGTTTCTACCCTCTAGGACCCTTCAGTATTTTGAGGGAAATGAAACTTTTAAGTAGATATAAAATATATTCAGAATAAATACTAGGTAATTTGGGGAGAAGAGAAGCACTGGAAGCTTGGAGAAGGGGTCAGGAAAGGCATTATGTAGGAGACAGGAATGAGCTTTGAAGGAAGCCAGGCATTCATAAAGGAAGGAAACGCATTCCAAGCATATAGTTTAGCTTCTGCAAAGGCTCAGAGATTGGGAGATCAAATGTGTGGTTTATTTATATTCCCACTCTAATCACACATTTCATATTTATGCATATGTATATTCACATATTCACCTATCTATGTATTATACATTTGTATTTTAATAAATATATTGTAACAAATATATGATTATCTAACACATATATAAAATATATGATATAATAAATATAAAATGAATCTATCTATTTATTATTCCCTAAACTCCCTTACAATGGGATCTGAAGGACATGAGGATGAAGAATTAGATGGAGGTTCTTAGAGCTTTACTTTCTAGGCATATACTTGAAATTTTTCCAGATTGGGAGGACCTACCAGAGCTTATAGTGGTATAGAATTGGAGAATCCAGTCACATCATTCCATGAGTCATCATGATAGAATTTTAGGATGAGAGAACTAATAAAAGGATGTTTTAGAGTTGTGATCCTACTTCTCTGTAATCCTCCAATTCTAATATTCCATATTCTTTGGTAGAATTATTTTCAGCTTTGATAGTCTATGCTTTAGGGTCTCTTCCAACTCTAACCATCTGTATTTTAATATTTCTTTCAGATTCAGTGCTTTATGTAAGGGTACTTCCATTTCAAACACTATGCTCTATGTTCTAAGGTTTTTTTCTAACTCTGATAGTTAAAGGCCTCTTCCTTCTCTTTTTTATTATAAACACTGATTCTATCCCTTCTTTAAGCCTTTTCTTGTCTCTTAACTATCTAAAAAAATTACAACAAAAACCAAATCTTTCCCCCTCTTTTGTTGTCACCAGCATCATTTGTCAGGCACAACTCATTCTGAACTTTAACACTTGATATCATCTATGTATTTCCATTTATACTCCATTACTAATTAAATATCCAAGCTGCTTGTATATCTGCATTTATTTCTTCAGAAATCTTCCCCCTTCTTCCTTATCAGAATTGTTCTTACTGTTGTCCTCAGAATTTAATTCTTGAACAATTTTCATTTCTTCTGGGCTACCTCCTTTTTAAAAAATCATTTTAGTTCATGGCATTCTGTCTATCCTTTCTTTAAACTCGTTGGTATCTGTTTTTTGAAAATCTATTGGGCATATAAGAATTTGCTTGATTCTTCTCTCCTTCTCTATCAAGAGTTCCAAATGGAATAGTCAGTTTTCTCTAAGACTCATCATTTCCACCCTAGCAAACATTCTTTCCTATTGGTAATAAACAGATCTGAAATTGCGGGTCTCTTCATTGATTCCTCCACTTTTCGATAGTTGAGATGATCCTGAAGACAAGCCAAGATTTTATTTTGAGTTTTCATTGGCTCATAGTGCCTGGATCAATGATTGATAAAAAGAAGTATGGGATAGCTAGGGGGCCAGTGGATAGAGCCAGGCCCAGGAATAGGAGATATTAGGTTCAAATCTGGCCTCAGACACTTCCTAGATGTGAAACCCTGAGCAAGTCACTTCCTCCAATTGCCTACCCATTACTGCTCTTCCTCCAATTGCTTACCCATTATTGCAATACTTAATATTGATTCTTAGATGGAAATTAATGATTTAACAAACAAATAAATGAAAAGAAGTATAAGACCTCTGGAAACTTAGAATTTGGGTAGGAGCAAGTGCTTGTCTTCCTAAAGGAATGAAATAAAGGTATGCTTCATGTTTCAACATGGTTCTGCTTCACAATTATACAATATATATATATATATGTATATATATACATATATACATATATATATATATATGCCAGGTCTTATACCTCTATATCACCTTTATTCTTGCTTTTCCCCTATAGTCTATCTTCATTCTCTCCCAAGCCTCAAAAACAGTTGAGAGGACTAATATTTTAGCTAACCTGGGCCCAGACAGATCAGACTGTTCTATGCTATAAAAAATACAGAACTTTTATGTGTCTATCATTGCACTTTGACACGGATGAACATTTTTAATATAACAATGTCTTTTTGTTGTTGTTCTGAGAAGAGGCTTGAAAAATTATAGGCAAAGGAGCAATTTTTGAGGACCAAATGAAGAACTCAAACTGAACTTAGAGGGAGATAAAATTCCAAACCCTTCTTTGGAACTAGAGAATTTCTCTCTCTCTCTTTTTTTTTAATAGTTCAGACTTCGTTTTGCTTTCATAAATGCTTTCCAAATTATATGTATTTTTTTATGAATTCTCTGACTTTCTGGTGTTAACAGTGCTATTAAATATTGCTAACCCAAATCTCTTTCCAAAATAGAAAAAATCTTAGTGAAAGCATGCTGTGAATTCTCTGGTGAGAGCCACTGGGAAATTAGCCTCTCATTTCCTTCATCCTGGAAAAATGCATGACCTTTGACAAAATCCCAAACTTAAGAGGAACGGAAATAAATTGCCTCACAGTTTAGTTTGCTAGATTCTTGAAAACTGGAAAGAAAGATGTGATTTTTCTTTTTGCCATTACTTTTCAGAGGAATCTAGATCATCTATAGAAAGAGGAAGGTAATTTGCTGATTGAAAAAAACAACACATAGCTCAAAACAGACTGTGTGGATTTTTTTTTTTTAAATTTCATCCTATATCTCCCCTCCCTTTTGTGGTCTTCTATAAAGATATTTCCACTTCATTTTCTTTTCTCTCCTCTCTCTTCTTAACTTTTTATACTATGGCTTCTGTCTCATTTTTTAAACCCTTTCTTTCTATCTTAGAATCCATACTAAGTATTGGTTCCAAGGCAAAAGAACAGTTAAGGGTAAGGCATTTGAAGTTGTGACTTGCTCAGGACAGCACAGCAAGGGAGTGTATGAAAAAAGATTTGAACCCAGGATCTCCTACCTCTAAATCTGGCTCTCTGTTCACTGAAGCTCTCTGCTGTCCTATACTATGATTTCCAATATAAATATTCAGCTAAATCTACTCACTTTGGAGTTACTAACAATCAAAACTAATAAATTTGCCAAATCCAATGGCATTTTCTAGAAATAATCATATTGTTTCTTTTGATTTTGTTACTGAGATGATCAATTATGCTAATGCTTTTTCTAATATTGAACCTTCCTTGCATTGCTGGTATAAAACCCACATGATTGTGATATTTGATTCTTGTGATATAATGCTGTAATCTCCTTGCTAGCAATTTATTTAAAATTTTTGCATCAATGTTCATTAGGGACATTGACCTATAGTTTTCTTTCTTTGTTTTAGCACTTCCTGGTTTAGATATCAGTACCATATTTGTGTCATAAAAAAGAGTTTGGAAGGATTCCCTCTTCCCCTATTTTCCCACATAGTTTATATAGTATTAGAATTAATTGTGCTATGAATGTTTGGTAGAATTCACTTGTGACTACATCTAGCCGTGTCCTCTGCCCTTTTTCTTTTTCTTTTTTAAACTTAATTAATAAAAATTTTCCATGATTCCATGATTCATATTCTTTCCCTCTCCCCTCCCATAGGCAATAAGCAATTCAACTGAGTTTTACATGTGTCATTGATCAAGACCTATTTTCATATTATTAATATTTGCAATAGAGTGATCATTTAGAGTCTGCATCCCCAGTCATATCTCCATCAAACTATGTGATCAAAGAAATGTTTTTTTTTCTGCATTTCTGCTCCCACAGTTCTTACTCTGGATGCCGATAGTGTTCTTTCTCATAAGTCCCTCAGAATTGTCCTGGATCATTGCATTGCTGCTAGTAGAGAAGTCCATTACGTTCGATTGTGCCACAGTGTATCAGTCTCTGTGTATAAGGTTCTCCTGGTTCTGCTCCTTTCACTCTGCATCAGTTCCTGGAGGTCATTCCAGTTCATATGGAATTCTTCCATTTCGCCATTCCCTAATAAAAGGGCATCCCTCATTTTCCATTTTTTTTTTTTTTTTGCTGTGGCCTTTTTCTTAGGGAATTCTTTAATTTGGTTTGTTCAATTTATTTTTCTTTAATGGTTTGTTTAAGTATTCTATTCCCTCTTTTACTAATTTGGGTAAATTATATTTTTGTAAGTATTTGTCTGTTTAACTTAGATTGTCCTACTTCTTCTTTTCTACTCCCTCTATACTATTTCTCTTGTACTCATCAGCTCCCTTGAATTCAGTTATCATCCCAGTGCTGATAAATCTTGTATCTGCTTATCCAGACCTAACATCTCTCTTGACCTCCAATCTTCCATCTCTAAATTGCTTTTCAGACACCTTGAATTGAATGTCCAGTAGAAATCTTAACCTCAACATATGCAAAACTAGACTCATGGTCATTTCCGCAAACCCAAGTTCTTCTGATTTCCCTATTATAATCAAAGGCACCACCATCTTAAGAGTTACTCAGACTTGCAACCTAAGTGTCCCCTTCAACTGTGCACTTTCCTACCACCCCCTTCCAATCCCTAATCTGTTGCCAAGAACTGTAGATTTTATCTTTATTTAGCATCTCTTATATATGTATCCTTCTCTTCTCTGGTACTGCCTCTTGATATGAGCCCTCAGCTCCTCACACTTGAACTATTACAATAGCCTGGTTGACCTGCCTGACTTAAGTCTCTTCCCATTGCAGTCCATCATCCACCCAGTTTTCAAAGTGATATTCTAGAAGCACACAGGACCCTGTTGCCCTCTTTCATCCCACAAACAGACATACTCAATAAATTCTAGTGACTTCCTATCACTTCCATGATCAAATGTAAAATCTTATTCTTGGTGTTCAAAGTCCTTCATAATCGACTCCCTCCCTAAATATCCTTTTTCCCCCCTCAATATACACACACTCAATTATCCAGTGACAGTGTCCTTGCTATTTCTGGAACATGGCACTCCATATCCCAACTCCAAGTTTTTTCACTGGTTGTTCCTCATTTCCAGAATGCTCTACCTCTGAATCTTTGCCTCCTGACTTCCCTGACTTTCTTCAAATTCCAGTTGAAACCTTATCTTCCACCATAAGCTTTTGTCAACTCCTCTTAATACTAGTGCTTTCCCTTTTTAAATAATTTCCAATTTAACTAGTATAGAGCTTATCAGTAGATAGTTGTTTGTATGTTGTATCTTCATCACATTGGGAGCTCCTTGAGAGCAAGGATTGTCTTTTACTTTGCTTTGAACCCCCCCCCCCCCAGCACAGTGTATGACATACATTAAATGATTAAGAAGTATTTATTGACTGACAATTAATATTAGATAATATTCTTATAGTCCCCCAATACACCTATCCTTTCCTCCTTCTGTACTTTTACCTGTGTCATTCCCTGAAGCTTGAATGTTCCCCATTATATTCAACTGTGTCAATAAATATATGTTAGGCATTTATATTCCAGGCACTCTTTCAACTGATGACATGTCTAAAAATGAGACATATGTCTAGGGTTAAAAAAGAAATACTGTGATCTTACTTCATTTTCTATGTTATTTATTAAATGACTTTTAAAAAATGAAATATGTTCTCTGACTGACTAGTATAAGTACATTAATCAGGGGGTAGGGTGTTTACCATAATTTGAGTGGATTGTGACCCACAGAGTACCTTGAACCCGGGTTAGCTTTTCTGAGAGCCTTATGTGAGAGAGGAAGAATTAATTAATCTTTTTACCAGACTTTAATTTATTTGAGAGACAAGAAGGTAGGGTCGGATAAAGTATGGGATATGGTGTCATATTCAAATCCTGACTCAGACACTTATTTACCTATGTGACCTGGGATTATTATATGACATTGGTGAGTTCCAGTTTCTTCAACTGTAGGATGAGGATAATAATAGCTTTGACTTCCTAGGATTGTGTGCAGATCAAATGAGACATTTATATGATGCTTCACAAACCATAAATTATTATCAGTGAGAGGAATGGTCATATGTTTAGTTTGTGCTTGTTCCCAATACCTAACAACATTCTACATACACTAGATACCTATTAAATATTTTAGGGAATCAATGAATTTCTTAATATGATCTATTTTTATAGTTAGTTATGGATGTCAGCTCAATATGAAAAATTTGTGAGCTTATTTTCTTATATGAATAATGTTTTCTTATATAACCTCTAATGAGCCTTATCCATCCAAGTAAAAGATTAGTGGAGACATTTGCTAATTTCCCTTTTAATAAAATTCTAATTTGACTGTCACTGTAGCCCAAAAAGGCTGCAATTCTGATAAAAAATGTTAATATTTTGCCTTCTTTGGAGCTAGCAGATTTTGCTATTATCTTTTTCTGAGTATATTCAAGAAAACCAATGGAAACCAAGCTGAATGATTAGGAAATGTTCTTGAAAGGTTGCTAAGTGGTACCCAGTAATGAAATGGAATAGAATTGGAGATGCCCCGAGAAATCTTTTTAATCAGAATATTAATAAAATATTTTTTTCAAGAACTCTTTGAATTCGTTAGTGATGAGGCAGTACCTTTTACAAAATACTTTTCTAAATACCTGGATGGTCCTATCTAACATTCTTCTGCTGATTAACATTTCCATTAATCACAGTGAAGTAAACAACTTTTAACAAAGAAGAAATTTCCTCTAGTGCTCTATATAAGAGTTCATAATGACTATAATACTTCAAATACTCTACTTGGACTGAATACACCATTTTCAAACTTTCTACAGGGAAAGATGAAAGCAATTCAATGTTCCCATCATATAAAAAAGTCAATAAGGTACTCTCAAATAAAATCCCTAATTCTTGATTTTATAATCAAAGTGGCCTTTAAACTTCAGCAGGAAATGTGTTGAAGGGGTTCAAAGGTGAAAATTTGGTACCATAAATAAGTAGAACAATAATCGTATTCAGATATTTATTCCTTAGTTGATAGGATGAAGTTTGTAGCTTATTATCTTACCTAATACTTAGCATAGCATTCATTAATAAGGGAGAGAAAAAGAGTTATAGAATTACAGTTAATGTCCATGTCCATCTGGGTTCATCTATATGTGGCTCATGGGAAATCTCATATAGATTCTACCTTCTCCAAGGAAGACTTTGCTACCTATCTGAAGAGGAGGAGAAGAAGGGGTAACAAGGCTTGCCATTGGGTTCTCCTAAGAGAGTTCCCTGAAATGTTTCCTGAAACATTTCTAATCTAGTGAAATGACTTTTTCTTTAGCTTTATGCTGCTGTACCTTAAAGAGGAAAAGGTACTCTGAGGTTGGAGCATCAAAAAGCTTGAATAATAGAGGCAACAAGGTGTCTCAGAGGATAGAGAGCCGGGCATAGAAATGGGAGGTCCAGAGTTCAAAATTGGCCTCAGGGTCTTCCTTACCTGTGTGACCCTGGGCAAAGCAGTTAACTCTGTTTGCCTTTCCTGCTCTTTTGCCTTGGCACCAATACTTAGTATTGATTCTAAGACAAAAGGTAAGGTTTTTTTGTTTTTTTTTGGTCTCGATCCCTCTCACTCAAAGACCACCATAAATAGTGAGTAGTAAACTTATTTATCCAAAGAGACAGCAAACATATCAAAGAAGTTATGCAGATTAGAATGTGACAAACAATTCACAAAGTAAATAATCTCTCCCATTGAGAGGAAAATATCTCAACTCAACCAAGAGAGAAGCTTCTATGTCAATCATGGGGAAATTTCCTGAAGTCTCTATGAAAGCCAGCTGGAAATCAAGACACGTTAAGGATCCAGCTTTCCCCTACTTATCTGCCCTCCCGACAGAATCTCTTTTCCTGGATCTTTCCCTGAAGAGTGTGGAACTCTATCGGTCTTCTTTCAAAGTAGGAGGGAAGGCAATATCTCTCTTCCACAAATCTATTGTACCAACTCTGTCCCTCATGTAGGTTTGCGACATGGAGTAATCATTTACTCTGCCAATGAGGAGAGTCTTAAGCAAATGCTCCTGAGTTATAAAATCTTCTACTCTCTCCTCTCCCTCCATCCTCAAACTTTATTTCCTTCCCTTCACTATACATCAGAGAGGTATTTTTCCCCCTGAAGAAATAGGATCAAAGCAGTGCTTTTTGTGGTAGCAAAAGAAAACAAAAACAAAAAACCTGAAGCCAAAAGGGTTCCTATTGATTGGAGAATGATTCGAAAAATTTTCCCATATAAATATAATGGCATATTATTGTGCTGTCAACCAGTCAAGAAGCATTTATTGAGAAGCTAATACGTGCCAGGGGATACAAATGCGAAGTGCTAGAGATGGAAAGAAAGGCAGTCACTGCCCTTGAGCTCACAATTGAATGAGAGCAAATAACGATATATAAATAAGATACTAACAGGATAAATGATGGATAATGGACAGAGGAAAGGCCCTACTATCAAAGAGGATAAGGAAAGGCTTCTTTTTTATTAATTTATTTTTTATTATCAGGCAAACACACACTTCCATATTGGTTAATGTCATAAGAGCACACTCATACAAAATCAAAACCCCCAAATAAAATCGTAGATATGCTGATGTGAAAGAAAATATGTTTTGATCTGCATCCATCCAACCCCAACAGTTCTTTCTCTGGAGGTGGAGAGCTTTCCCTGTCATAAGACCTTCAGAATTTTTCCAGATCATTGGATTGCTGGAAATAGTCAGATATTCACAGTTGATCACCACACAATATTGCTGTTATTGTGTACAATATTCTCCCAGTTTTGCTTATTTTGCTTTGCATCTTTTAGTACAGATCTTTCCAGCTTTTTCTGAAATCATCTTGCTTATTATTTCTTATAGTACAATAGTATTCCATCACCAACATGTACCACAATTTGTTCAGCTATTCCACAATTGATGGACATCCCCTCAATTTCCAATTTTTTGCCAGTACAAAAAGAGCAGCTATAAATATTTTTGTACAAAAGGTTTAGGAAATGCTTCTTGAACAAAGTGTGATGAATATGAAGAATTCAGAGAAACCAGGAAAAGTTTGTAAACTGATGTAGAGAGAAGAGAACAGAAGCGGGAGAAAAATACACAATACCTACAATAATCCTAATGAAAAGAAATAAGGAAATGGAGCTGAGTTCTATGTGATTATAATGAACAATAACTAGAGATGTCATGTGATATTATTTCCCTCTTTTCAGGAGAGTACTGGCAACTTATAAGTGTGGAATGGTGCATGCACCATCAAGCATATGTCTTGATTTTGCTAAAACAATTTTCTTTGTTACAAAGGAGAATGCATTTTATTTCCAAGGCTGAGAAAACTAGTATATTACCCCTGGATATATCTATATATATATATCTATATATATATATATATATATATGATATAGAAACAAAGGCAACAATAAACTTTTTTAACCCTTATATTCTGTCTTAAAGTCAATACTAAGCCTCAATTCCAAGGCAGAAGAATGGTAAGGGTTAGGCATTTAAAGTTAAATGATTTACCCAGAATTACACAGTTAGAAAGTGTCTGAGGCCAGATCTGAACCCGGGTTTTCCCAACTCCAGACCCGACACTCTACCCCTTGTGCTACCTAGCTACCCCTAAAAAACTTCTTAAATAGAAACAGGACTAGATCCGAGCTCTTAGTAGACTTCTGACCTGACTAGGTGGACTAGATGCCATTTCGGTAACTATCCTTGGGCAATAATCAATGAGAACTGCTTCAAGTTAGTTTCACAAATTTCAGTAGACAAATTCCCATAACTCTAGTGAACTCAACAGGTGTTTTAGATGGGGTTGGCCTCTGTTGTTCCCTTCATCCACTTCGTCACAGTATAAAAATTGTATTAGGTGATCCCAAGACAACCAGATAAAAGTCCAATCACCTTCTCAATCCTCACAATCCTATAAGGTTGATACTATTTTTATTTTGTCGCCATTTTCCAGAGGTATAAATTGAGATTCAGAGAAGCAATTTGCCCAAAGACTAAAACAGAATTCAAACTTAGGTTTTCTGGATTCTTAGATCCATTAATCTATAGTTACTATGTTACGTATGCCTTTCATTTTAACATAAGCTACATTAATGTCTTGATTAAAAATTAATTCTGGCTATCACTAAGAGACTAAAATCTGGTGGATGACTTCTGATGTTGGGAATATGACAACTCCAAAGGCCCCCTTCTACTTCTCCTAGGATTATATCCTATACCTGTCACAGTAGGGCAACTAGGTGGCACCATAGTGCACATGGTAATGGGCTTGAAGTCAGGAAAATGAGTATTCATGAGTTCAAATATGACCTCAGACACTTACTAGCTGTGGAAACCTAGGCAAGTCATTTAACCTTGTTAGCCTCAGTTTCCTCATCTGTAAAATTAGCTAGAAAAGGAAAAGGCAAACCATTCCAGTATCTTTTCCAAGAAAGCCCCAAATGAGATCCCCAAGAGTCAAACAGAACTGAACAACAGCCACAATATAGGTCACAGTGCCTGCCACAAAAGTGAGCACTTAATAAATACATGTTCATGAAATGATCAAGGATGGTGGCAGCCATACAAGCGCTATACCTCTTTACAATATAGCAGCTGGATTCAAAGTAGAACAAGTCGGCTTTCTTGACATTTTGAAGATATGTAGACTGTGAGCTTTAATTTCATCTTCTCTCAATTTACAAATCAGCAAACATTTCACAGAATGGGAGGATTTTTATGAGAGCGCTTGGTGCATAAATGTTTGTGGAATTTAATTGAATAATGAAACCCTGGGAGTTGATTTCTAAGTGCACTCAGGCTTTCATTAAAGGTGCAAAAGTTTATAGAAAATGTGCTTTGTCATGAAGGAAACCACTTATCTAGGAAGTCTCAATGTACTAAAAAAAACCCCAAAAAAACAAAAAAACAACCCAGATACTAGTGAACAAATTCACATAGAAGGAAAAAACTGGTAAGGGTGCATACAAGTGATCGTGTTTATGCGGCAATAAAGGGATTATTTTCTTTTATTACCTGAGATCCCAGGGCCATGGTGCAGCTGGGTTGTCTCAGCCATACACCATAAGGAGATTTGCAGAGACTAAGCTGAGGGGCTCCCTATGAATGCATCCATACTTGTCTGGCTTTTGTGAGGGGATTAACATGTCTAATTGAGAAACATTACCTGGTATTTAGTCCTAGGCTAAATTCGCTGAAAAGATTTGACATGTGTTTGGCTCCTCCTCTGGAGAGGGCTGTGTCATATATAAAATAACAAATGTGTTGATTTGGCTAAAAATAAAAGAGTTAATGATTTAGGAGTGGGGCTTATTGTCCTTCTTAATCCACAGCTGGACATTGTCAGCAGTGTTCCAACGTCCCCATAGTCCCTGAAAGGGGAGGAGATTGACCCAGATTGTCTTTGGAGATGGGAATTGAAAGGGATGTCAGTACCTGGCATCTAATACCCATTGAGTCAACAGTGGTCCATGGCATTTACTGAGAGCTCCTTAAGTAGAAGCTATAGAGCCCTTCATAAAAAATAAATTAGTAAAAGGGGGCAGCTAGGCAATACAGTGGCTAGAGAACCAACCTTAGAGATGGGAGGACTTGGTTCAAATCTGGTCTCAGACACTTCCTAACTGGGTGTCCCAAGGCAAGCCACTTAACTCCCAGTCCTATTACCCTTATGCCTTATAACCAATATAATATTGATTCTAAGATAGAAGGGAAGGGTTAAAAAAAAAAAAAAGATGAAGCTAGCAGCTAGGAGGCAGCTAGGTGATATTGTGGATAGAGAGCCAGTTCTGGAGTTGGGAGGATCTGGGTTCAGTTGTATAATTAGAAAATCTTGAACCCCTAAACAAATTACCCAGAATGTTTTTCCCTTTGCACACTAAGCATCTTCACGTAATATTTATAAGTTTTCTATAAGCTCTTCCTCTTCCTCTTTTTTTCCCATTTGTAGGGCTGGGAAAGCTAGCTTTCTTTACTTAGGCTTTTCTTCCCTTACTTCAAGTTATTATTAATAAATCTTGTTAAATATAATACCTGAAGTATTGGATATTAATTTTGCTTCTCATAAATTCTGATCTTAGACACTTCTTAGCTGGTCACTTAACCCTGTTTGCCTAACCCATTCCCTTCTGTCCTAAGGTTGTTACTAAGATAGAAAGTAAAGGTATTTAAAAAAATAAGCAGAAGACATAGCCCTTGATGCCTCAGCCACTTCCCAGCTGTGTGACCCTGGGCAAGTCACTTGACCCCCATTGCCCACCCTTACCAATCTTCCACCTATGAGACCAAAGTACAAGGGTTAAAAAAAAAAAAAGACATAGCCCTTGATCTCAAACATTTTAATGTTGTTATGGGGAATAAACGCATTAGAATAATTTAAAATTATTTATTAACTGCTAGCTACACTCATGCAAATTGACACAAAAAAATCTAGTTAGAGGACCTGTGTTTGAATCCTGGGTCTGCTATTTATTCCTGTGTAATATTGGACAAATCATAACTTCTCTGAGTCTGAGCTATAAGCTGAGAGGGCATTCAGCTAAGTGACTGCTAAGTTCCCTTTCAGCTTCAAATCTATGATACTATGATTCTAAGTCTAATTCTGGGAGAATAAATTGGTTCTAATGCCTCCTTGGGAATTTAGATCCACTTAGGAGGTTCTAGATCTTTTAGTTTGACTTAAAAAAGCTGCAGGAAGCCTGAGGAGTCCTTAGTTTTCTAGGACACCAAAGTTCAGGTCAAAATTAGACTAGCAAGTATTCATTGGAATGATTTTGCTATTCCTCACATATTTTCTATATGAATCATTATAGGGGTATAAATAGAATGACAGATATTTATGGTAATTTTTTGGTATTTTTATATAGATATTCCATGTCTATTTTTATATCTGTGATATAGAATTTACCCTTTTGTGTACAAATTGTTTCCTATCAGAATGTGATCTTCTTGAGAGTAGACACTTTCATTTTAGTCTTTGTAACTCTAATCTATGAATTAGGAAGACTTAAAGCTCACATTAAAAATTTAACAATTGACTCAAAAACATGTATGAGCTGGTCTCAGCACACTCCTGGTTACACCTACCATTAGGACTTGTGAGATTAATGATCAATCAGCCAATTGTTAAAATATTTTTGGAAATCAACAAAAATCACAAGCTAGGCTTCACTGGTTGTTTTATTGATTGTTTAGACTTAAGAAAACGATGAAGAAAATGTTAACAATGTAGATTTAACTTGAAAAATGTGCCATGGGGACTTTAAAGAATTTTTTTTTTTTTTTTGCTTTTAAAGAACTAGTAAAGTATTTACCAGCACAGAACTGGCTTGACTTATACAACTGTAGTTACTGGATATCCAGAGTTTAGGGTTCCAACATCCTATCTTTTTGGTTCTTTCAAAATAATTCAATTTCAAAAAAATCCTACCTCAAGAAAGTTTTGAAGTTTGGCTGGCTTACTTGTTGCTGACTGCTTATGGAGGAATAGCTTTAGAAGAGACCTTATTTTGAGTTTTTTGGTTTGCTTACTTTGCTAGGGAAGATGATCTCTTTTCCATTAGTAGAAGGAGCAAGTAGGAGTCAGATAAGGGTATGCTGATAAATGTTTTACAATCAAGTCTATGAAGAAAAAAATGCATGCAGGACACATTTCATTTATTTATTTGTTTGTTTGTTTGTTTGTTTGTTTATTTATTTGTTTATTTATTTTATTTTAAACCCTTAACTTCTGTGTATTGGCTCATAGGTGGAAGAGTGGTAAGGGTGGGGAATGGGGGTCAAGTGACTTGCCCAGGGTCACTCAGCTGGGAAGTGTCTGAGGCCAGATTTGAACCTAGGACCTCCGGTTTCTAGGCCTGACTCTCAATCCACTGAGCTACCCAGCTGCCCCCAGGACATACTTTAAAGTTGAATCTTCCTCATTAACATTTCTTCTATAACTTTCTTAAGTCTAGATAACCAAAAAAAAAAAAAATAAGAGCTCTTAAGTCTAGGTAACAAAACAATAAACCATGCTCTCATTTGCCAATGCTTGCACTGAAGATTTAACATTAAACTCTCACAAGCTAAAAGGATCTCGAATACAGCTGCTTCAGATGACCAATAGCATTGTCAGCAGATAGTTCTGAGATTCTGATTTAGTCCTACCTATTAGAGAATGTGGAAATTTGGAATTCTCCTTTAATTTCATCTCAAACACCACCTTTCGTTGAACCTCACCTGATCACCCCACTGAATAATAATTCTCCCTAGTCCTAAACTCATAAAGCAGCTTGTTTAATGTTATCATGTATAATTCTGTAATACAATTATTTGTTCACGTGCCATAGGCCCTTGCTAGACTAGAAACTCCATAACAGGAAGTATAATATCTAAACTCATTTTTGTTTTGCTAACAGAGCTGGCCTACCATGGAGCTGAGCTTACATTGGGCCCTGAATTAATGTTTTTTAGTCAATTAAATTTACAAATAATATAGCTGTTCCTTCCTATATGGAAGTAATCTTTTGAATGTCTCCTAATTCCCATCTCTTTCATTTATCTAAAGCAGATTATTCCACCAATAAATTCATGTTCTTGTCATGGCACCATGAACACCCCAACTTTAAGGAGAGTAAAGACTTAAGCTATTTATGTCTGTTCATTTTCCCTCCATTCTTCTGGAAAAAGAGATCTGAAGACACCAGCCTTCATCGCATGGTTTTCATCTAATTTTCTCTGTATATGCTGTTTAAGACTCTATCAAGAGACAATCAACCATGTGGATTTTTTATTTCAGTCAATCATTCAATAAACAATTTTTTTAGAAAACCCTTACTTTTTGTCTTAGAATTAATACTGTATATTGGTTCCAAGGCAGAAGAGCAGTAAGGACTAGGCAATGGGGGTTGAGTGACTTGCCCAAGGACACATGGCTAGGAAGTATCTGAGGCCAGATTTGAATACAAGATCACATTTTTCTGGGTGTGGTTCTCAATCCACTAAGCCATCTAGTTGCCTCCTTGATAAGCTTTTATTAAACATCTACTATGTGTCAGGCACTGTGATAAGTGCTGGAGATACCAAGAAAGCAAAAGATGGTCCCAGAACCTTATCATTGTTGCTCAATTGGGCTCAGCTCTTCATGACCCCATTTGGGATTTCCTTGGCAAAGACACTGGAATGGTTTGCCATTTCCTTCTCCAGCTCATTTTATAAATGAGGAAATTGAAGCAAACAGGGTTAAATGACTTGCCCAGAGTCATATCACTATTAAGTGTGAGAGTTTGGATTTGAACTTGGGTCTTCCTGACTCTGGGATGGGAACTCTATCCACTGGGCCACCTACCTGCCCCTGACCACCTAGAACCATCTAGTGCTGACCTGGAGAATCTCACAATATAATGGGAAAGACAATAAGCAAACAAATATGTATATGCTAGCTATATATGAAATAAATAGGAAATAATCAAGAGTAGGAAGGCACTAGAATTGAGAAAGATTGGAAAAGAATTCCCGTAGAAAATGGGATATGAAGAAAGCCAGGGCAGAGAGGAGTCAGAGATGAGGTAAGAGAGTATTTCAGGCATAGGGAAGAGCCCCTTGTAGTTGGGAGATAAAATACCTTTTTTCAGGAACAGAAAGAAAGCCAGTAGTGCCATTGGACCATATGGTGGTGGTGGTGGTGGTGGAGGAGAGTGTTAAGGTATAAGAAAACTACAAAGGTAAGATAAATGCAGTTTATGAAAGACTTTGAATTCCAAATAAAATTTCATATTTGATTCCAGAGGTCATCAGGTTTCCCAGAGTGTATTGCATAGGGGAAGGAGATGGTCAGACCTTGCTTTAGGGAGATCAATTCAACAAATGGGTGGAAGATGGACTGAAGTGGGAGAGAGACTGATAGGCAGACAGACAAACCAGCAAGTTATTCTTGGTGTGAAGATGAATCTGGCATGAGATGATTTGGGCTAGCACTAAGGTGGCAAAACTGTCATTTCTGTAACTGATGTATTTCCTTGAGGGTGCTGAGAGGTTAAGTCACTTGTTTGGTGTCACACAACTAGTATTTGCCAGACTCAAAATCTGAATTCCAAAGATAGCCTTCTTTTGTCTCTTCCCTACTACCTCTCATTTTATTTTATTTTAGAGGGGTAGGGTGATGAGAAAGAGGAGCCAAAAGCTCTAGAAATAATTCTTAACAAGACTCCTACGAGGAGAGCAACAGTTGAAATAGCTACTGCTATTTTTGCATCCTTTTTAAAACAGACCCTACTTAATTCAATGTGACTTTAAATTTGATTGAATATCAGTACCCAATATATATGTTCTTTGGAGAGGAAGAGCACACAGTCTTTTATCATTTCAAATCCCTCAATGGACCAATTCATCCCCACTGTTTTTCATTTGAAGTTGGGGGAATGGGAGGCCAGTGGAGCTGAACCTTGGAAGACAGGTGAAGTAGGATACACTAGAGAGAATCACACCAATACTGTCCTGCTTTCAAGGTTCTTATTCCCTTACTTGGGTCTGCTTTAATAGTAGGTGAATGTGCTGACTGACACAGAGTGTTGACAATCAGAAGATGACTTTAAAGTTCAACAAAGTCTTTAAGTGACTAGCAAGGAGATGCTAGTTACTAAGAATCAAATTCAGCCCCTGGGTTTTTATATTAGATGGTTTTAGTCTTTGCATATGCTTCACCCTGATGAGTGGTGCTATTTTCCATTTCCAGTAGAGTTAGTGAACTTTTAGCTCAGAGGATGATACCTAGGTTTAAAGGTTCAAGGGACCTCAGGGGACATTTAGTCCAGCCTCTTAGTCTTACAGATGAGTAATTTGTGGCCCAAAAGGGAGGAAGGGAATTAAATTATTTATCCAAGATACACAGTTAGTAAAATAGCAGAGTTGGATTTGAATCCAAATAGAGTACTCTTTTGGTATTGAAAGATTTGACTTGAGGGTGATTGGACAGATTCAGCCCTTCCTTTGGTGGTCCAAACACTGGAGAGGTCAGGCAGGTTACCTCTAGAATGACCTTGCCTGAATGACCTCTTGCCTGGCAGGCCAACAGAATTATTTTCTGTCCTCCTGGCTCTCTTTCCAAAGGTTGCCCTTCAGGGTGCACGGCTCACTTCAGGTTAGAGCCCCTTTGTCACTGGAATTCTTCACTCATTTATCTGAGAATTGGCCCACTTTATTTCATCAGGTTCTCAGTTTTCTCATTTGTAAAGTGATGGAGTTGGACTAAATGGCTTCTGACATTCCTGTTAGCTTTAGATCTATGAATCTACAATTTCATATGGGCACAGAGGAAAGAGCGTTGGGCATGGAGTCAGGAAAACTCTTCTGGGTAAATTCAAATCTGACCTCAAATACTAGCTGTGTGACCCTGGGCAAGTCATGTAATGCTGTTTGCTTCAGTTTCCTCAATTGTATAATGGTCTGGAGAAGGAAATGTCAAGCTACTCTTTACCAAGAAAAACCTAAATGGAGTCATAGAGAGTCATACGTGACTGAAGAAGAACAACAAAATTTAAACCTCTTCTTAGTTTACAGATGAGGAAATGCTGGTCCAGAGAGATTAAGTAATTTGCCCAAGGAAGAGAATAAGGGTCATAGATTCAGAACTGCAAGAGACTTCAGAGTTCACCTCGTTGAAGCCACCGTAAATCTCAGGATTTTATACATTTATAGCTAGGAGGACCATTTGAAGTCATCTGGGCCCAGTCTCTTCATTTTATAGCTGGGAAAACTGAAGCCTGAATAGGACTTGTTGAATTCCATTAAGTGATTTGCCCAAGACAACATGGGATTGTATATCTAGAGCTAGAAGAGGCCTCAGAGACCAACTTGTCTTCCATTACTTCACTTTACAGAGCGATGCAATGAGGACTAAACCATTAGCAATCTTTAGTTAGTAAGTTGGAAGAGAAAAGCAACATGGGCAAGAAGTGAAGTTATTGATGTGAAGTTAAGAAAATTAGTTCAAGAACCTTTATTAAATTACTACCATATGCAGAACACTGCACTGGGCCATGGATTAGATGAAAAGTTTAGATAAGAAGTAACCCCTGTCTTCCAGGAGCTCTTAGTCTAGAGGGGGAAGAAGCAGAAGAAAATTGTGTCCCAAAGACTTAGAGAACAGAGAAGTTTAAGGAGAATGTCATTAATAAATAATGTTGAATGCTACATAGAAGTGGAGGAGAATGAGGCTGGAGGAGAATGAGGCCAGCCAATTGTTCCAAGAAGAGCATAGCTTCATCCAAGTTTCAGGATGGGAGTCAGACTGTAAGAGATTAAGGAAAGAATGTGAAGTGAAGAAATGAAGTCTGGGACAGCAAGGAAGTTCAGCAATAAAGTTTGGCTGCATTTTCTGGAATTCTTCTTTTATTTCCCTTCCCTTCATTGCCTCTATTTTGTTGACTCTTTCTGAATTAAAAACAAAATAAAACAAAACAAATTAAAACTCAACTAAACTAAAAACAAAAACAAAAACAAAAATGAAAACCCCAAACTTAAAAACAAAATCCTCTTCTGCTAAACCAGTGAGAAATGTAGTAGGCAGCTAGGTGGCTCAATGGATTGAGTGCCAGGTTTGGAATTGGGAGGTCCTGGGTTCAAATTTAGTCTCAGATACTTCCTAGTTGTGTGACCCTGGGCAGGTCACAGTCACTTATTTTCCATTGCCCAATCCTTACCATTCTTCTTCCTTAGAACCAATACTTGGTATTGATTATCACACAGAAGATAAAGGTTTTATTTTTTTAATGTACTTCCTGTGGCTGAACAATATGGCAGAAAGAATATCACCTCTTTTAGGGGAGGGGTTGTCACTGTTCATATTTAGTTTATTTTTCTTTCACGATAGCATAGTATGGCTCAGTGTCTCTGATCTTACAAGAAAGCCATTCTCTAGGTATGTACGAAGAACTCTTGAGAATTAGTAGAAGATACAGAAGAAACTTCTTTCTTTTGGAAAAATTCAGTTATTTCAGACTTATCTCCTTTCCTTTTTTTTTCCTTTTCCTTGAACAGGGTTATGGAAACAATTTATTCAGATTTTAGCAAAGCATTTGATAAAGTCTCTCATGTTATCTTTGTGGATGAGATGGAGAGAAGTGATCAAGGGAAATGACATGATTAGGTGGATTCAAAACTGGTTGAAGGACTGAATCCAAATGAATGGGTCAATATAAATCTGGAGAGAGGTCTCTAGTGAAGCTCCCTATGGATGTATGATTGGACCTCTGATCTTCAATATTGTTATCAATGACAAGGATAAAGGCATAGTTAAAATACCTGCCAAATTTGCAGAAGACATAGATCTGTGAGAATTTTGACATACTATTACTGTTTATTTTATTTGGTGACATGCAATCAAAAAAGCTTTCCAGTGCCCTATAAAGGGCAAAAGGCTTTCCTTAAAATCCCTCTAGGTAGGAGATAGTCCAAATATTATTTTCTCCATTTTACAGATGAGAAAATGACCAAGTGATTTGTGGAAATCTCATGTGGCTAGTGGAAAAGCTGAGACATGAAACCATAAGACCATTATTCTTTCCCCATACTTAAACTCCTATAAAAGTGCTTTATTTTATATATTTAAGTTTTGCAATTATATTTAGTTATAATAAATTTTCTTTTCTTAGAGCTGAGATGGAGAGCCTTGGGAGTGGAAAGGCCAGGCAAGGCTGGTGGATTCCCTTGGATCTGGAATCAGGAAGTCATAGAGTTTGAACCATGCCTCAGATACACTTATTAGATGTGTGAATCTTCTCTGAGCCTCAGTTTCTTCATTTGTAAAATGCTCCTCAGAGTTGTTTTAAGATCAAATAAGTTAATGCATGCTAAAGAGTTTTTCAAACCATAAAGCACTATGTAAATATGATTTGTTAGTACCTCAAAACTAGGTTTGGAAATCACTGACCCATGTCACCTAGATCTAAAACTCCCTAAGATAATAAATTTAGAACTTAAAAGAACTTCAATGGGGCAGCTAGGTAGCTCAGTGGATAGAGAGCCAAACCTGGCTATGGAAAGTCCTGGCTTCAAATCTGATCTCAGACACTTCCTAACTGTGTGACCCTGAGAAGTTACTTAACTCTGAATGCCTAGCCCTTAGAGTAGTTACTAAGATCAGAGTAAGGTAAAGTAAAGCCCTGAGAGTCACAGAGATAAGAGTGGGATTTGAATCCAGTTAAAATTTGAATCCAAATTCAGTTCCTTATATTGAGTCTGACTGCTTGGTAAAAGCTGTGAGTATGTGTATTATAAGGTATTTCTATTGAGGTTATAAATGTATGATCGTATTTCACAGTGTATAATTAAAGTGCTGAATTATTTAGTCCATTCCACTGACTTCAGACCACATGGAGAACATTCCTGAAAAACAAAAATCTATTCAAATTGTATAGCCCTTCAAAGTAGGAGGTTCTTTATTTTATTTTGGTAACAGATTCCAAAGGGTGACTGAAGCTCTGTAAAGATTTCTCATTCTATCTAACCTGAACCACAATATTGAGCAAATGTAATGTAAAATATCATTCAGAATTTTTGAATGATGGTAGGGAGAGGAGAAAGAGATTTAGATTTGGATTCAGAAGACCTGATTTCAATGCAGCTTCTGTTCCTTACTATCTTTATGATCTTGAGAAAGTCTATTAACCTCTTCAGGCTTCAGATTCCTAAAATTAAGAATTTAAACAGATTTTCACAAGGATTATTTCTCAAAATTCTGTGATACAGGACACAGGACCTCTTTATTAAGTCACTCACTTGTCAAATACTGTGTCAATTTTTACAGTTTGGGCTACACCAACTCCTTGCATTTCTCCCATTTTATGATAAAAATAAATAATGATTAAAAGAAATTATTCCTTCTAGTCTGCTTCAGACAATAGTATGTATTTTGTTGAATGCTAAAATAGAATAATAATACCATAAATAGCATGGAGCAGACATCAAGTTCCAACTTTCGTGTAGTATCTGAAGAAGCTGGAAAGCAGATCAAGAAAACTAGCAAATAGCATAGGAGGTTAGCAGAAAAAGTACATCACCCTGAAAGAGCCAAGATCTGAGGGGGAAATGGTATGTAAGGGTGAGAAGGGTGCCTCCTGCTTCAAGTACAGATTGTCTTCACTACTAGTAGGATGAAAGCTTCCCCTTAGCTCCATAGATGATATCAGTTGTAAGCAGCAATTTGACCTCAACCTCAGAATCTATTGCATTAATCTGGAGTCCCTTCATGTTTAAACCATGAATATATTTATGCATCTTCAATCAACTCCCAATCACATTTTCCCCAGAGAAGGTTATACACTTTTCCCATTCTCCTCAAGAACTTAACTCTAAGTCCTCCTTCTCCCATTTGTAGATGTAAATCACTATATAAATGCTAATACTTCTTCCTTGTTGTCTTCTCTCTCCTTTTCCTCCTTTTATAAGTCTTTGTTGCCTTATTCAACCCTCCATCTCCTTTCAAGATATATATTTTTGTTTAGTTCTGGTCATTACTTTACAAATACATAGAAATCTTCTATTTTGTTAAATGCCCATATTTTCCACTGGAAGTATATAATCAGTTTTGATGGTTATGTGATCTTTGGTTGTAGACCTAAGTCTCTTGCCTTTCTGAATATCATATTCCAAGCCTTGCATTTCTTTAGTGTGGAGGTTGTCAGATCCTGTGTAATCCTGACTGGGGCTCCTCAAAACCTGAATTGTCTCTTTCTGGATTCTTGGAATATTTTCTCCTAGGCTTGGAAGCTCTTGAATTTGGCAATTACATTCCTGGGGGTTGTCTTTTGAGGATTTAATGTAGGGAATAATCTATGGACTCTTTCAATGTCTATTTTTCCTTCTTGTTCAAGAATATCAAAGTAGTTTTCTTGGATAATTTCTTGTAATATGATTTCAAGGCTTCTGTTTTTTTTTCTCTAGGTTTTCAGGTGGACCAATGATTCTCAAATTGTCTCTCCTGCATCTGTTTTCCATGTCATTTGTCTTTTCAATGAGATATTTCATTTTTCTTTCTATTTTTTCCTTCTTTTGATTTTGCTTTATTAATTTTTGCTGTCTTGTGAGATCATTAGTGTCTACTTGCCCAATTCTAATCTCTAAAGACTGAGTTCAGTTAAGATCTTTTCATTTTCCTCTTTATTTTGCTCTTTCCTGCTTTTCATGGCTTCTAGCAGGTCAATTCTGGTCTCCAATTTGCTTATTAGTTCATGTGATTTCTATAATTCTTTTTCCAAGTGGGAGATTCTGTCTTTTAAGTTATTTTTTTTTAATTACTTAGATTTCTATTTCCCACTTTTCTTCCCATTTTTCTTCTATCTTTCTTACTTGGTTCTTGAATTCTATTTTGAGTTTCTCAAGAGCTTGTGACTAATTTCCATTTTTTGTGGGGGGGAAAGTTTGGATGTGTTTGCTTGTTTGTCACTCTCTGCTGTCGCCTCTGTACTTTGTTCCTTTTCTCAATAGAACTTACCCAGTGTCAGAGGCTTTCTCTGCTGCATCTTATTTCTTTTGGTACTTGTGGATTGCAGTTCCTTCATGTTGGTAGCCATTACTGTGCTCATTTTTTTCTCTGAATTATCTTGGCTTCTCAGCCAGAAATCTGAGTGAGATGGGCAGGCAATTCTTGGTATAGTGGGCTTTAAAGAGTTTTGCGCTGAGGCTATTTTTCCAGGCTCTATTGCATCTGTCATAGCCAGCCTGGGTCTGCCTTGGCTCTGAGCCTGTGTTATATGCTCCATGCTCCATGCTCCAAACTCTCCAGCCTCGGGTCTCAAGTCTTGCTGCCATGGCCCCATGCTGCCCTCAGGGGTAAGCCTGTAGTACCCTCAGCTAGCCCCTGAGAACTTAGAGGTTTCCCTGACCTTCACTCTGACTCTGGCACAGTAGGTAGCGTGGGGGGAGGGGTGATCAGTTCATGCTTTGGCAGATCTAGTTTTACCCCCTTATTGTGTGGAAATGCCCCCAAACCATCTACCTACAGGGCTGTGCCCCTTGGCAGAGCCCCTTCACTCGTCTGATTTTGATTTTTGTCCTTTTGTGATGCTTTGTATCAGTCGGTTGTGAGGAGAGTATGGCCCTTCCTTCTACTCTGCCATCTTAGCCTGGAAGTCTAGTTTGATATTGCTCAAAATTAGTTTTTTTTTTCTTTTTCTCTTGTAATAACTTGTGCTTAGGTGCCAGAGTTGTGCTGTGTCTTTCTTACCTGTGTAATTCCCCAGAGATCTACTTCTCCAAAATGACTCAAGTATATTTGCAAAAGAAAGTGGTTTTTCTACCTGTTTTGAATGAAAAGGAGTGATTTTGAACTCTTTTGGAATTCTAAAGGGAAGAAATAGAATTGTAGGAGAAAAATTATCCACATTTAGTTGGTTAGAAAAAAAAGGCATGTGTCACTTAGCAACAAGAGAACATTGTACCCTTTTATCAGGTCATTCTTATTCGGAAAAATTGTTTATTTTTTTCTTTCCTGGATTTTCTTGTGATAAGAACAAATGATTGCAGACAGGCACATTGATTGACTGTAAAAGTGTTCTTGGCAGAAGTGTTTTTTTTTTATTATAGTCACAGATAACTTCAAATTATATACATAACAATAAGAACCATACCATTGACAAGTCCTTTGGAAATATGTATATTATACAAAGTATCTGTTATATATTCTGCTTTTCTATTCATTTCCACATTATATATAGTATCTCAACATAGCAATTTGGATGTATAACATATAATGTAGAATGTAATAAGTTATAAGTCCTTATTACTCTTCTCTAGAAGTAATGGGAATTATAATAGCATATTATATATATATATACATATATACTTACTTATACATATATCACACTTTTATATATGTGTGTATATACGAATATATACACATAGTATTATGATAAATTATACATATATATATAGAATTCTGAACATACATATGCAGTGTTTTCTTTAAACTCTTGCCTTCCATCTTAGAATCACTACTGTATATTGGTTCCAAGGTAGCAGAGCATTAAGGGGTAGGCAGTGGAGGTTAAGTGACTTAACCATGGTCACATAGCTAGAAACATACACAAGATTTAAAGTGTTTCTTTTTTAATTGAAAAAATTTTGTGAGGAAGTGAGTGTAGATAGTTTTCATTGTCAATGAGGAGAAAACTCCAATTTTATAAAAATTTTAATTTATATATTATCTAATTATTTATTTTAATATATATTTATATACATCATATATGTATATATGTTTAATATAATCTTTAATTGATATTAATTAAATTGTTCATGGTTCCATGGCTAGTAATTCAAGATGAGATTTGAATCTAGGCATTTTGACTCCAAATGTTCTGAGAATAAAATTAAATGAATACTCTTGATATTTTAATTTAAAGGATTTAGTAACAACAAAAATGAGAGAGAAAGGGGTTCCCTCAGCCAAGTGAGCAGATCACAGAGCCAGAGACCCACATCTGCCACGCTTTACCAAAGCAAAGCCCCAAAAGTGCCCTGCTGATTGGGCTTCAGCCAAATTCATATCTCAAATGTAACGACATAAAGTGAGCATGTAACTTAAAAGGATGCATCTCAGGTGCATTAAATTTCTACCTAAACATTCCCCACTGTGATCTTTTGGGAGACAAGTTTCCCCAATGGATCATGGAAATATACTAACTTATAACTTTAACTAGAGGTACATACAATATTACAGCTTCTAAATTAAAGTAATATGGGGATAAGAGAAAAATAAAAGAAAGAAAAAGAACAAAACCCAATGTTAGGTGCATTGACAAAAAGCCAATTAGGGGACAGTCTTCTTTGGCATAAGAGTGTACATTCAAAATAAAATGCATTCAACCCCCCATAGTTCAAATTCAGCATATCCCAAGATTCACTCTGGATCTTTTAGTGGAGCATGTGCTCTCTGCAGGTATCTTTCTGGTGCCTTCTCTAAAAAATTCACCTTCTGGATTCTGGGAGGTAGTCTCTTGTTCCAAATTAGGCTTAAAGTTCACAACAATAACATAGTACCCCCTGAGGAGGACTATGTGATATAATATAATATAATATATGTGATATAATATAATAACACAATGTGATGCTCAATTAACCATATCATATTTCCTCTCTGTGGCTATTCACACAATGTGCTAGGTCATTCAATTTCCTTCTTACCCAAAGGACATTCTCTTTCTAAAATGGAAACCAAGAACAACCTTCAATGCCCATAATTCAGTCACTGTTTAGACAGAATAAATAGTCTCAGTTTTAAAATTTTTATTGATTTCTTTATTATTTACTTTTAATCATTGCTTACTTAATACTACCTTAGTCTACTACTAGCCACCAGGGCATAGACCTAGCTCACGTATACATAATCTCTGTTCTCATTTTGCCCTCATTTTCAGGTCACTTTTGAGCCTGCCTCAGTGTCTACACTTCCTACACTATTTCATTCTCTAAGGCAACTCATACATTTTTACTCACTTGAATTATTCTCCTTCGAATACCTTTTCTGCTCACACCAAGAATATATTCTTACTCTAACTGCTGACAATCCTGTTGTGCTGGTACATTCCCTGCACTCTGAAACACCCATTCTATGTACCCCTGTGCTGAGGCTTCTCTCTGATTTTCTTAAAGATTCCTTGTGGATTTTCAATCATTTGCTTCCCCTTGAAGGCTCACATTCAGTGGTGTTCCCACCACAAAGAAGAAACATTCCTGTGAAGGGGACACTTGCTGCTACTATCTTTCCCTTCTCACTCTTCCCCTACCGATAGAAATGCCTGAGACTGGCAAGACAAGTGGCAACTAGATAGCAGGGTTTCTTTAAGAGAGGAGATGACTGATTAAATTAGAGTGAACTATGTGATTAAATGTGTTAATTTTATCGATCCATACCTAAGGTAGAGGATGGGGGAGAGGAACAACAATTAATTTTATAAAATGAAAATGACCTGATAAAAGTTTATGTGAACTCCATGAGATCTGGGACTGTCTTGTTTTTATCTTTAAAAATCCCAGGGTCTGGCACAGTGCTTTGTTTATAGAAAGTGAATGAACGAAAATGCATTCATTAAGTGCTTACTGTGCTAAGCTCTGAAGATAACAAACAGAAAAATGAGGCAATAAGATAGTGCCTACTTTCAAGGAACTCAAATTGTAATGGAGGAAAGAATGACTATAGAAGAATTCAACTTCAGGACAGATGGAAAGGCCTGGTGTTCTGGATGGTATGTAGAAGAAGAAAAGACTAATGTTTTGTAGACCCATTTTTAGTATTATTTACACTGATAAAACCACATCCATGTTTCTGATATTAAACCCTCTGATGAAATCAAAGACTTTTTTGGTGGTGATTTTTTATATTGTTTGGTCATCAATTGCTGTGACTGTTGAGGAGGTGGGGATTACAGTGCTCCCCACTTATTACTTAATAAAGGCTCAGTAAATAAATAAATAATCTTCTGATTTGTAAAGGTAATGGATGATTCCAATGCCAGTTTTGCAATGGATCTAAGAGTTTGGGCATTTTTCATTAATTTTACCTAAGGGCACATGGAAGAACACACACATGATCACATACACATACACACATACATACACTCTCCATGCCTTTTTTTTTTAGATTTTTTTAGTAACCAAATTTCCTTGACCTAACTTTTAAATTCATTTTATTTTTTAACAATATAAAAATATTTTAAAATAGTTTTCCATGTTTACATGATTTATTTTCTTTTCCTCACTCTTCCCTCCCATCTCCCAGAACCTGTAAGCAATTCCATTGGATTGTACAAATGTTATCAATTGATATCTATTTCCATATTATTCATTTTTACCACAAAAATAAAATCCCCAAATCATATATCCATATAAACAAATGATAAGTGACAAGTTTTTCTTTTGTGTTTCTACTCCCATATTTCTTTTTCTGAATGTGGTTAGCATTCTTTCTCATAATTCCTTCAGGGATGTCTTGGATTGTTGTATTGCTACTAGTTGTAAAGTCCATTACTTTGAATAGTTCTACAATGTTTTACTTTCTGTGTACAATGTTCTCTCAGTTCTGCTCATTTCACTCCTCATCAGTTCTTGGAGGTTTATCCAGTTCATATAGAAATCCTCCAGTTCTCTCAATGCCTTTTAAACAAAGGATTAGTGATCCATAGGCTAGGCAAAATTAAATGGCCTTTTTTGCCCAGGATCTCTCAGCTTTCTAAAAGATTTAGGTTCTCTAACTATGGCTATAATGAATTGACCTCTAGGTGGTCCCAGAGAATATAGAGAAGAGCAGTTAAAAGAAACTCTGAGTCTAGAGACATTGCCTGGTGATCAGGCAGGTGCAAAGAGAAAAGCTCGAGGCCAAAACAGTAAGAGTATCAGGGGGCTCATATATGAAGGTTATTGTTTTTCGGTGACATAGGATTCTGTGAAAAATGAAAAGTAGCTTGGTGGTTGGTGTGAACTAGTCTTCAGTCCTATATGAGGACTTTCCTCACCTCCTCTCCCCAACTAGAATATAAGCTTCTAGAAGTTAGAGATAGATTTTCTTCTGGCTTTATACTCCCAGCACCTAGCACAGTGCCTTTTCTGTAGTAGGAGCTTAATAAATCCTTATTGAATGGAATTGAATATTGAATCATTAGTGTTCTACTATCCCCTGAAATGAATTGTGTTTCGTTTGCTTATATGTGTGCGTGCATTTGTGTACGTGTGTGTATTAATGGTAAGAGTAGGGATAATGCAGTGGAGATAAAGATCCCAGAAGAGAGATACTTGGAGCCAGTTATGCTAATTGAATCATTTAATTCATTCTGGCCTCTTCCTCATGTTCTGTATAGCCGGTACTCTAAGGATCCTCTACACTGTGATAAATCACATTCCTTTTGTATGCTATTGGAGTGGGGAAGCTCAGGAGAAGTAAAAAAGAAGGTGCCCACATTATAGAAGCTTAGTTCTCAGAGGATTTTTTTTTCTTTTAGCCCTAGAAAAAAATAATAGAATTAATTATGAATGGATGAGTCAGGTAGTCTTCTTCTGGGAGGTACTTTGGAACCCAGATTCATCACATTCTCACTTAAATTTGGTCCAGCCTCAATCAGTCCAAAAACCAGTTACATTGACCTTAAGTCCAACAATTTGCTATGATTCAATCAAGCTCAATTGAATACCACCTCCTTTATTAGAACTTTACTCCCATCATCCCCACCCTCAACTTCCAAATCAAAATGTAAGCTTCTTGAGATCAGGGATTATTTCATTTTGGGTTTTATATCTCTAGTACTTAGCATAGTGACTTCCCCTTAAAAGGAGCTTAATAAATACTTTTGGAGTTGAATTGGCTATTGAGTCATTGGTGTTCTAACCCAGAAATGTAATTGTATTTATTTGCCATGTATTTTATTTTTTTTATCTATATAATTGTGATTTCCATCCTTTTGGATGATAAGCTCCTTAAGGGCAGGGACTATTTTATTTTTGACTTTGGGTCTCTGAGACTTAGTCACTGAACATCTGGCACATATGTAGATTCCATTTTGGAAATGCTTGCTCTTATTTCTAAGCAGAATTCTGGCTTTAGATTGGATTTAAGTAGTTTTGCAAGAAAAATAAGTGTTTATCCCCTTGAGAAAGCAAAAGTAATAGTTTTAATTTCTTCTGCATAATGACTGGATCTTGCCTCATGTCCCCACTGTAATGAAAAAGATAAGAAAAGATTAAAAATGCATGTGCTCAGAGAAGGAACATCTGTTATCTTTACCTCTGTTTCTTGTGTTCTATAATTCAGTTTGTGACACTAACTCTGTGTGTGTGTGTGTGTGTGTGTGTGTGTGTAAAGCAATTCCCCAGTCAGTCAGTGAGCTTTGTACTCTGCCTATCCTGCAGTCCAACTGCTGTCTCCTTTCATTGCCCAGTTTTTCTTTCATATCCACACAACTCTCTATATGACATAATTCAGAAAATGAAAATGGCATGTTTTCATATCTCAGAAGCATAGAATGTTGGAGCTAGAAAAGATCTTTCTTTTTAGCCTTTTACCAATTTGTTAGGGGAACTGGGGTCCTCCAAGGTGCACATAAGGGTAGAAAGAAGCATTTAGGAGGTAAAGAACATGCTACCTCTTCAAGAGGACTGTACAATGCTTTTCAGAGCAGACTAAAACCACGCCACTGTCCTTCCCCTTTTCTCCTGGTGCAGGGACCAGTTGGAAGACTGGTTACATCTCCCAGGACTTTATTACATACAAAGTTCAACTTTCCTTTGAACATTGTTTTCTCACCTTTAATTTGCCCCAGATGCCAGGATTCCTTGTCCCTGCTCTAATTCTGACCTTGTCAGTATGCAGATCATCTACAGTTAGGGTAAGCAAAGACATGATTGAAAATGATCTGTATCCATGGGTCTCTATTTGCCATTTTCCATTCCAAATCTTTTCCATTTGTGCTACTGGAGATTTAAAAAAGAAGTAATGAAAATAAAGGAAAATTTGCATCTCCTGCTCCAACATTGTTTGTCTTTTCAGTTAGTATTCCTCTCACACCCAAAGCAGCCTCACTGCTTTCCTCTTCTCTATCGTCCTGAACCTTCTTTCTTTGGATGCCTTGGCTCTTGGGAGTTCTCTGCCTTTCAGAGGCTCTGGCTCACCCTCATCCCAAGTGAGTCCTGGCTTTTTGAATGAATACATTTTGAAATGTAAAACTGCAGAGCACTGAGCAGCTCCAGCCAGTGCTGGGCAGGAAATGAGATTCAACTTGTCATGAGTTATAGCCAGAAGAGAACCCCCAGAGCAATGGAAAAACGAACCCATCAAGAGCGCATCATAATTCCTCTCTACAATATAAGCCTCTGGTGAGACAAGAGATGGAGTGTATCACGCTGCCCTGAGTGTTTTGTTATCACACTGCTGCAGGATAGTTGGAAGGAATTTGAAGGCAATAAAAAGATTTTTTTCCTCCTTTATACTATTTTGAAAAGGAAAGAAACAGAACTGAATATATCTAATAGCCAGGGCCAATTGGTATCCCCACATTCCAAGGACAGAACTCTTATGCCCTTTTCCTCTGGAAGAATTCAACTGGAACAGGAGTCAGGAAGTTGTTCAGTCCTGTCCGACTCTTCATGACCCTGCGGACCACAATATCCATGGAGTTTTCTTGCCATTTCCTTCTCAGTAGATTAAAGCAAACAGAGGTTAAGTGACTTACCCAGGGTCACAGAGTGCGGGGACTCTCTCATGGCTATAATTCATGACAAGTTGAATCTCATTTCCTGCTGAAGACTGTCTGTGGCTACTTTGTGCTCTGCAGTTTTACATTTCAAAATGTACAGAAATTTAAATACAAAACATATACAAAATAATTTCTAGGAGAAGGGCACTAATAATGAGAGATTAGGATAGATTGCCTATAGGACCTGGTAAGTCAATAAGCATTTATTTAATCAACAAATATTTATGAAGCCTTACTATTTGTGCTAAGCCTTGGAGATCTTTTTAAAAGGCAAAATCAATCCTTATTCTCAATGAGCTCCCATTCTAATGGAAGAGACAACATATAAACAATTATTATAGGTCGAAGGCAACTTATAAAGAAGACACTAAAATGGTGGGAGGAGAACCTGGGAAAGACCTCTTATAGAAGGTAGGATTGAATCTGAGTCTTAAAGGAAGACAGGAAGGGAAGCCAGGAGGCAGAGCTTTCCAGGATGAGGAACAGCCAGTGAAAAGACACGAAGAAGGTATGACAGAATAGTTCAGGATTACATTCTTAAGAATTTACCTGCTGATAATCAGCTTCTAATTTCTTTTCTCTCACTAGTATTATTAGTCAGCTACAAAGATTTTATTGATATAGGTAACTCCCAGCAGGGAAACTCCTTCTGTTAATTCAGATTCAGATCAGTTCCTACCAGGGAATTCTTTGTCATAAAAGGTTCAAGTGTCCTTGAGAGTTTAAGTGACTTGCCCATGTTAATAATAATAATAATAAAAGTAATAAGTAACATGTATATAGAAATTACTATGCATCAGACACTGTGCTAGTACTCTTCTCTTAGAAATTATTTGGTGTATGTTTTATATTTCATTTTCTGGGTTCGTGTTCTTTATTCTACTTCTCAGAATGCTTCAGAGGGCAGGAATTGGTTCCTTTTTAATCTTTGTATACAATGCCTAGCATAGTATTTGGAACATTTTAGACTTATTAAATGAGTGAATATTAGAAAAAAAAGATCACCCAAACAGTTTTATCTCTACTTCTACCCCCTCAAGCTTTCACATTCATTTTATCAACAGAATCATTCTTTAATGTGGTTACATAACAAATGAAAGAAGATTTTTTTCTTAAGCTTTTCAGTAACTCTATTAAGAATGAGCCTTTTGGTTAGTTATTAATAGGTGTATGTTTGAGATAATTTATTTAATAATAGAAATTCTAGTTAATTATCATTCTTTTGCCAGTGACCATCCAAACATCTCTTTACCATTTCTTTTCTGCCCATCTATGGTGCTAAGTCCAGTGTCTTCTTTCTATTTTCCTTTCCCAGCTGGGATATAGCCTTGAAATTTACTGGAGCTTTCTTTATCATCCCTTCTTTGAATTCTTCAGGATTTAGTTCATCCTCCTTCCTTTAATCTCTAGATACTCAAAATCTCAAATCCATCAGTGAATTAGGGGGATGTCTACCCCAAGCATGTAAATACTTCTTCAGCTGAATGGGTGAACAAGAGCAGTTCATTCCAGTGTTCAAGAAGGTGGCTGAAGCAGGTGCTTAAAGTTTGGTCAGAAAATGCCAAGGTCTTCTACTGCTTCTCAGTTCATCATCAGTCATCCTGACTTTCATCTTGCCATTGGACTTTGATGACTCTGAAAGAGCAAGGCTAATGCCTTTGTATGACTGCCCCCTGCACCCCCCAAAACAATAACAACAACAACAACAACAAAAAAAAACTTGATTTACTGGCAAGACCTTACCCTGCATGTCATTGGTTCTCTTTGATGCTTTCCTCCCTCCCATCTTGGGTACTTTGACTGGAAAATAAACTTGGGTCAATTAATAGGCAGTAATACTCCCTTCGTTAATTGGGATTTACAACATAGTCTAACACTTGATCTAGGGACTTTCTATTTCCTCCCACATCCAAAACTGATTTCCTTTCTCTTTTCACCAGAGTTCTTAGTATCCTCATGTTGTCCACGGAGACATCCCACTCAAGGGGGGGTCCTCCTCAGGCAGCGTGCCCTAAATTCTTCATTTTTCTACTACCCTATTTTCAGTTAGCAGTAGTTTTAAAAGGTATATTTATTTACATTAATGTTCTGATGACATAATAGATTAATATTTCACTCTCTTGGGTTTATTTGCACTTGAAAAAAGGACACTGGAAGGAGGATTGTTGATTTTGTTTTAGATTGTTTTATGTGATTCTTTTTCCCTTGTTTTTCTGGAATGATTTTTATTCCCAGAGGGCCATCCCTTAATTGCAGTGAGACAAATGCCTTAACCTAAGGGAATGAATCTTTAATGGAATTTTAGACATCATACTTTTGGGAAAAACTTGGCAGAGGTAGGGTGTTTTGGGGAGGAGGAAGAAGGAATTTTTAAGTTACTCTTAAAATTCTATCAATGAATCCAGGTTATTTACCCTCAAAGCCATGCTTGTAGTTGCTTCCTATTCTGGGAAACTAATTCTAAAATTAGATTTCATATCAGATATTTATTTACTAAACTATGTTCTGGCTTTGGCTATATGCACTATTTGTTATTGTTGGTCAGTCATTTTCCATCATGAATGATGTTTCATGGTCCCATTTGGAGTTTTCTTGGCAAAGGTACTGGATTAATTTGCCATTTCCTTTTCTATTTTGTTTTACAGAAGAGGAAACTGAGGCAAACAGGGTTAAATGAGGGTCACATAGGTACCATGTATTTGAGGTCAGATTTGAAATCAGGAAGGTGAGTCTTCCTGATTCTAGACCCTTCTACCCACTGTGTGGGTACCACAAAATAGTAGTCATTAACTTTTTATATCAGGTATAGCTGATTGGATTCTGCTTCAAAAACAGATTAATTAGTATTAATTAAATATTTATATATAATTATATGTATACATATAAATATATGTAATATAATTAAGTAAAAATTAGTATTAATCAATATTTTGAGGTTATGGGTGGGAGGAATCCAAAACTTGTTTCTATTCCCTTGCTAGACCTCCACATGTGTAGGAAGTAGTACCAATTATGACATTTTTGGTTTAAAATATCTCCCCAAAGTTCTGTTATGTGAAAGTGGGAGTTGGAAAAATGAGATGATTAGAGCAAAGTTCTGCCACTTGGAAAATGACATCTGAAGAAAAAAGAGAGTAGCAAAAACTAAGGACTTGCTTTGGTTCTGGTATGAAAAATGAACAGGAGGAAGTCAGGGCAGTCAGTTCAGCTGAAATTTTAACAGCAGCAGCAACAACAAGAAGTATGGCTTTAAAGTTCAGAAAAAAAATTTTTTTTACTTATAATTTCATCAGGACCTCATAATGTCCTTTCAGATAGGCACTATTATTAGACTCATTTTATAGATGAAAGAGAATAAACAACTTGCCTGGGGGCAAACTGCTAGTAAGCATCTAAGGTTGGGTTTGAACTCAGGTCTTCCTGACTTCAGTCCTAGCACTGTAGCCACTGAATCCACTAGATTATGATTAAAAAATACTATAATCAAGAAACACTCCTTCCTCCCATCCTATCAAAAAGAACTCTAAGATTAAAATTAAGAGACTGGTCCCTAGAATTATAAATTTTATTAAATCAAAAGTAGCAGTAGGACAAAGAGGGAAAATAGGAGAGATTTATAAAGAGTATTTTCCTTGTTGCTACATTTAGCCTAAGGCCAAAATAATGAGCCTCCTATACTCACCACTCACTAACAGGTCCAGCTAGCCTCATCAACACCCAAGCCAAGGGAGCCCACTTCCTCCCCTCTTCCTTCTTATAAAATCCTTTCTCTGCCCACTAACTCTCACACATCACATCTCAGGAACCAACCATAGCTTTTGATTTTGTCTGTGCTGCCCAGAGGGCCAGTCCAGGGAAGATCATCCTGCCCTCATGGTCTCAAGATATTCCTGACTCCATTTTTCTGGCTGTTGTTCTTCCCTTGTGATTAAATTTAACCAGTAATTTTCTTGACACAGTCCTCACTTTCGGGCTCATGTCTGTAGTCTTTTGCCAGGTACACTTAGTGAAAAGAGGGAGGGGAAATTTCCTTTTGCACAGAATGGAAAAAAAATAGTAACAGGAAACAATGAAAAGAATTTGTAGACTTTCTTAAAACTGAATTGGTTCCTCATTTTCCCCTTTTGGCCTGCCTTCCTCAGAAAATGACTGATCCCACAAAAACCCCTGAATAAGACCAACATTTCTTATGTGGTTCACTACCACGTAACACAAATCTAGACCACACTAGTCCTGTTTGCTTGGCCTGGTTCATCTTATATTCTGTTGTCTAAACAGAAAAAATAATATTAACAATTTTAATTTGTGAAACAATTAAGAAATTCTTTTATATAAAAAACTTAAGATATTAAATTCTTCCAGAGATACATATTGGGGCCATGGGAATATAATATAAAAATATAAATGATAAATTGAATATTAAACATATTGAAGGAAGAATTTAATTTGGTGTGTAAAAATATTATTAGAGGGGACAGCTAGATGGCTTAATGTATTTAGAACCAGGCCTAGAGATGAGAGGTCCTGGATTCAAATCTGGTCTCAAACATATCCTAGCTATATGACCCTGGACCAGTCACTTAACCTCCATTGTCTAGCCCAGTGATTGGCAAACTTTTTAAAGATGGGGCCAAAGGAAAGGAAATGCTCATTTGTCAGTCTGTTTCTAAGACAACTCTTTTGAAGTTTCATTGTATTCATCAGATTAGGGATAATGTCCCAAGGCAGGATAGAACATTTCTTGGGGCCACATCTGGCCCACAGGCTATAGTTTGCCCATCACTGGTCTAACCCTTATTGCTCTTCTGGCTTAGAACCAATACGCAGTATTGATTTGAAGACAGAAAGTTATGGTTAAAAAAATAACATTAGAAGCCAAGGAACAATTAGAGAAATTATAAAATAATATCCTAAAAATTAAAAAAAAATCAACAAGACGTTTAAATTTAAAAGTAACTTCAACAATTAAAAAAAATTGAAAAATAAATCCAGGATGTCGTAGAACTGGAAGAACAAATTCATGATTATTCAGGACAAAATAACACTTGGAAGACAAAGTAAGAAGTATGAGCATTTAAATAATTGGGATCTTACAAGACACTGAAAAACAAAAAGAAATCTAAATATTTTACTTTAAAAAAAACCAATTAGGGGAAACTTTCCATGGTAAGCAAATTAGGCAAAATTCTCTCCAAATAGAAAGAATATAAAGTTCCCCATTCCAGAGAAATCCTAACTACAATTCACTGAGGCGTATAATTGATAAACCACAGAGTTACATGGTAAAGGAAAACATTCTCCAAGTAGGAATAAAAAAAGATGAATTAAATTACATTTTAAAAATAGCAATTAGAGTAACATTTGACTTTTCAAAAACCATAAAAGAAAAACATCAAAGTTGAACAAAAATATACAAGTCTTTAAACAATGGAATTGGACCCCCAAATTATGTACTCTATAAACATGACTGTGTCATTTGAAAACAGAAGAATTTACTTCAAAGATAAATAAGACCTGAAAGAACTTATCAACAAAATAATCCACAACTAAAGAGATTTTTATAAGCAGTAGAAAAGAAACTCCCAACTCAGGAAATGATGTGATTTACGAAAGAGAATAACATAATTTAAGTTTTTTATAAGATTGTGTATCATATACATTTGTGTGTGTATACATATGTATGTATATGTGTGTGTGTGCAAAGTCCCACTACTGTAATGTTAAAATTATTTATATATTTTTAAGTCTTAGAAGTCAAATCAAATTTGTTACTAACTACAGTAAATATGAATTATATAGAATTCATTTATATAAGTATATGAAGACAAGCAGTGTGGTATAATGAATGTGGTGCTGGTCTCAGAGCCAAAAGATACGGATTCAAGTCCTATCTCTGTGACCCTGTGCAAGCTCACAGTCCTCTAAGAAGCAATTCAAGACAATAAATTGCAAAGAAAATGATGGCTTGCATCAATAGAGGGACTTTTCTCATTTAGGAATTCCCTATAGCAATGAAATAAAAATTCTAGTACTTGTCCCCAAATATGTATGTATGCAAAAGAATGAGAAGTAGCATAATAAAATATTTGCACATAGAAATGACCTCAGTACCAGGAAGACATGTGTTCAAGGCTTACCTTTGGTATGTATTGGCTGTATGACCTTGGACAAGTCATATAACTGTTTAGTATTCTAGGAAACTCTAGGGTAAGCTGAAGAGCAATTGTAGATCTGCATTGATAGAGACAATTTCATCACTGGGAAGTCTTCACAAAGACATATCTGGAACTAGTAAATCACATTCTCTCTCTCTCTTTCTTTCTCTCTCTCTCTTTGTCTCTATCTTTCTGTTTCTGCCTCTCCCTCTCCCCATCTATGTATGTATCTATCTACTGACCTATTTATTTATTCATGTATATATGTGTGAATATATAATATATAATATCTCTATAGATAAAGAGAATATTTTAAAATTAGGCATATAATCCCATTTCATAAATGTGATAAAATTATATTATGAAAACTTCAAAAATATAAAGAAGACTAAAATGCATCTATAATAAAAATTGATTAATACAGGTAACAAAAATATAGCAAGAAATATAAGATGTATGATTTCCTAGTTTTAAATGTTATGACAGATTTCACTATCTCTTGGCAACATCAAAATGATATGGATTAAATGTTAAAGTAAATTTTGCTCATTACTAAATAATACTACTAACTACTAAAATGCTAAAACTACTAAAATAAATGTGTATTCTCTGCATTCACTCATTAAAACAAAAAGAATTTTAAAATATGTTCAGAAACCCAATCCATCATTCTACTATTTATAAAATAACATTTATACATATATAAATATATATAATACATATTTTTATTAAGAAAATTTTTCCATGGTTCCATGATTCATGTTCTTTTCCTGCCCTCCTCCCACCCCCCTCAAAGTCAACACACAATTCCACTGGGTTTTACATGTGTCATTGATCAAGGTCTATTTCCATATTATTGATATTTGCACTAGGGTGATCATTTAGAGTCTACATCCCCAATCATATTCCCATCCACACATGTGATCAAGCAGTTGTTTTTCTTCTGTGTTTCTACTCCCACAGTCCTTTCTCTGGATGTTAATGGCATTCTTTCTCATAGGTCCCTCAGAAATGTCTTGGATCATTGCATTGCTGCTAGTACAGAAGTCCATTACATTCAATTGTGCCACAGTGTATTTGTCTCTGTGTATAAGGTTCTCCTGGTTCTGCTCCTTTGACTCTGCATCAATTCTTGGAGGTTGTTCCAGTTCACATGGAATTCATCCAGTTCATTATTCCTTTTAGCACAATAGTATTCCATCACCAACAGATGCCATAATTTGTTTAACCACTTCTCAATCAAAGGGCATCCTGTAATTTTCCAGTTTTTTGCCATCACAAAGAATATGACTATAAATATTTTTGTACGTCTTTTTCCTTATTATCTCTATTATACCTGGCACTGGTATGGCAGGCAATCTTTTAAAGCCATTTGGGAATAGTTCCAAATTGCTATCAGAATGGTTGGATCAATTCACAACTCCATCAGCAATGCATTAATGTCCATATTTTGACACATCCCCTCTAACATTTATTACTTTCCTTTGCTGTCATATTAGTCAATCTACTAGGTGTGAGGTGGTACCTCAGAGTTGTTTTGATTTACATTTGTCTAATTACAAAAGATTTAGAACACTTTTTCATGTGCTTATTGATAGTTTTGATTTCTTTATCTGAAAATTGCCTATTCATGTCCATTGCCCATTTATCAGTTGGGAAATGGTTTGATTTTTTTGTACATTTGATTTAGATCCTTATATATTTGAGTAATTAGACCTTTGTCAGAGGTTTTTGTTATAAATTTTTTTCCCAATTTGTTGCTTGCCTTCTAATTTTGGTTGCATTGGTTTTGTTTGTACAAAACCTTTTTAACTTAATGTAATCAAAAATTATTCTTTCCATATTTTGTAATTTTTTCTAATTCTTGCTTGGTCTTGAAATCTTTCCTTTCCTAAAGATCTGACAGGTATACTATTCTGTGTTCACCTAATTGACTTTTATTTTCCTTCTTTATATTCAAGTCACTCACCCATTCTGAGCTTATCTTAGCGTACAGAGTGAGATCTTTTTCTAAACCTGATCTCTCCCATACTGTTTTCCAATTTTCCCAGCAGTTTTTGTCAAATAGATTCCAGGTTAAAATGGCTGCAGAGTAGAAGCAGGGTGACTTTCTCTCCATATCAACCAATATAGTGTATCTCCAAAGGACAAAAAACCAAATCCAGATGAAAGAAGAGACTCCACAATAGGGCGCAGTGTTGAAGGTATGTGGGATTTGGACACTTCCACACTATAAGGTGGGGAAATAGCTCTCATCAAAACGCTAGTGGATCAACCCTCCCCCACCCCCCACCGAGTACCAGAGTTAGAGGCTGTGCTCCAGAGTTAGAGGGAGAGGGGACACAAAATCTAGCTCCTTGGCAGCTAACTGGCACCACTAAGAGCTTGCCCCTGAGAGCAGCAAGACCTGAGACCCCAAGAGGCTGGAGAACTCAGACCTTGGACCCAGGAGTGGGGCTGAGAGAGGCAGCAACAGCACCTAGCATGCTCAGACTCAGGGGAAAACATCAGGTGGAGGAGGAAGCATGGGCCAAATTCCGGGCTCTGGACAGCTGGCTAGGACCATGGGGGCTTGACCCTGAAAACAGCTAGACCAGAGACCCTAGGAGGTTTCCTAGGGAAGCCAAGAGACTCACAAAGTAGCCTCAGGCAAAAACTGCTCTCTAAATCCATACAAAGAGAATCAGATTGCCTTACTCAGACTTCTGGCAGATAAAGCATAATGGTACCAAGCAAGGTCCAAGAAATAAACAAGAAGACCAAGAAAAAACCTCTAACACTTGATAACTTCTGCACAGAAAAAAAACCCAGAAAACAGAGGGGGACAAACAATTAAAGACATCCAAACCTTCCCCAAAAAATGAAAATGGGTCACAAGATCTTGAAGAGTTCAAATCTGAGATCATGAGAAAGATGGAAGAGATCTGGCAAGAAAATAACAGTTTAAAAGGCAGAATTTCGCAATTGGGAAGTGAGGCTCAGAAATCAAATGAATTGATAAGCAAATTGAAGACCAGAAATGACCAGCTGGAAGCCTTGAAGAGCCAGATAGACCAGATTGAAAAGGAGAACCAAAAGATTATAGCTGAAAACCAGTCTCTAAAGGCTAGAATTGGGCAATCAGAAGCTAATGATCTCACAAGACAACAAGCATTAATAAAGCAAAGTCAAAAGACTGACAAAATAGAAGGAAACATGAAATATCTCAATAAGAAGTTAATAAATCAAGAAAACAGGTCTAGAAGAGACAACTTGAGAATTATTGGTCTTCTGGAAAAATCAGAGACAAATAGAAACCTAGATAACATATTAAAAGAAATTATCCAACAAAACTGCCCTGATGTCCTTGAACAAGAGGGCAAAATAGACATCGAAAAGATCCATAGATCACCCTCTACACTAAATCCTTAGTTTTTGTCAAATAGTGGATTTTTGTCCCAAAAGTAGGGATCTTTGGTTTTATTATAGACTGCTGAGGTAATTTACCCCAAGTCTATTCCACTGATCCTTCCTTCTGTCTCTTAATCAGTACCATATTGTTTTGATGACCACTGCTTGTGATCATAGTACATTTTAAGATCTGGAACTGTTAGGCTCCCCTCCTTCACATTTTTTTTCATTATTTCCCTTGATATTCTTGATCTTTTGTTCTTCCAAATGAACATTGTTATAGTTTTTTTCTAATTAAGTGAAAAAAGTTTCTTGGTAGTTTGATAGGTATGGACTAAATAAGTAAATTAATTTGTATAGGATTGTCATTTTTTATTATGTTAGTTTATCCTACCCATAAGCAATTACTGTTTTCCCAATTGTTTAGATCTAGTTTTAATTGTGTGGAAAGTATTTTGTAGTTGTGTTCATATAATTCCCGTGTTTGTCTTGACAAATAGATTCCTTAGTATTTTATATGTACTCTAGGGTGATTTTAAATGGAATTTCTCTATCTAACTCTTGCTGCTGAGGTGTGTTGGAAATACATAGAAATACTGATGATTTATGTGGGCTTTAATTTGCATCCTGCATCTTTGCTAAAGTTCTTGATTATTTCCTTTAGTTTTTTAGTTGATTTTCTAGGATTCTTTAAGTAGACCATCATATCATCTACAAAGAGTAATAGCTTGGTCTCCTCATTGTCTATTTTAATACCTTGAATTTCTTTTTCCTTCTCTAATTGCTACTTCTTGTGTTTTAGTACCATATTAAATAATAGAGATGATAATGAGCATCCTTGTTTCATTCCTGATTTTATTGGGAAGGCTTCTAATTTATTCCCATTGCAGATGATGTTTGTTGATGGTTTTAAATATTTACTGTTTATTATTTTTTAGAAAAGGTACTTCTATTCTTATACTTTCTAGTTGTTTCAGTAAGCATGGGTGTTGTATTTTGTCAAAGGCTTTTTCTGCATCTATTGAGATAACCATGTAATTTTTGTTGGTTTCCTTATTGATATGGTCAATTATGTGGATGGTTTTCCTAATATTGAACCATCCTTGCATTCCTGGTATAAATCCCACCTGGTCATAATGAATAACCCTCGTGATCACTGGCTGGAGTCTTTTTGCTAGTATTCTATTTAAGATTTTTGCATCTATGTCCATTTAGGAGATTGGTCTGTAGTTTTCTTTCTGTTTTTAATCTGCCTGACTTTGGAATCAGTACCATATTTGTGTCATGAAAGGAATTTGCCTATTTTGTCAAGTAGTTTGTCTAGTATTAGAATAAGTTGTTCTTTAAATGTTTGATAGAATTCACTTGTGAATCCATCTGGCCCTAGGGATTTTTTCTTAGGGAGTTCTGTGATGACTTGTTCAATTTCTTTTTCTGATATGAGATTATTTAAGTATTCTATTTCTTCTTCTGTTAGTCTAGGCAATATATATATATATATATATATTCATCCATATCATCTAGATTGTCTTATTTATTGCCATATAATTGGGCAAAATAGTTTTTAATGATTGCCTTAATTTCCTCTTTATTAGAGGTGAGGTCTCCCCTTTCATCTTTGATATGGTTAATTTGGTTTTCTTCTTTCTTTTTAAAATTAGATTAACAAGTACTTTGTCTATTTTATTTGTTTTTTCAAAGTACCAGCTTCTAGTCTCATTTATTAATACAATAGTTCTTTTGATTTAGATATTATTAATTTCTCCTTTAATTTTTAGGATTTCTAATTTAGTTTTCATCTGGGGATTTTTAATTTGTTCACTTTCTAGTTTTTTTAATTTGCATGTCCAATTCATTGATCTCTGCCCTCCCTAATTTGTTAATATATGCACTCAAGGATATAAATTTCCCCCTGAGTACTGCTTTGGCTGCATCCCATAGATTTTGATATGATGTCTCATCTTTTTCATTCTCTTCAATGAAACTATTAATTGTTTCTATGATTTGTTCTTTAACTAATGTATTTTGGATAATCATATTATTTAATTTCCAATTAATTTTTGATTTTCCTTTACACGTATCCTTACAAATGACTATTTTTATTGCATTATGATCGAGAAAAGGTTGGATTTATTGTTTCTGCTTTTTTGCATGTGTTTGCCATGTTTTTTATGTCCTAGTACATGGGCAATCTTTGTGAATGTAACATGTGCTGCTGAAAAGGTGTATTCCTTTTTGTACCTATTTATTTTTTATCCACATACCTATTAACTCTAATTTTCTAAAATTTCATTCACAACTCTTACCTCTTTCTTATTAATTTTTTTGTTTTATTTATCTAGATCTGATAGAGCAAGGTTCAGGTCTCCTACTAGTATAGTTTTACTATCTCTTTCCTCCTTAAGCTCCACTAGTTTCTCCTTTAGAAATTTGATTGCTATACTATAAAATAATATTTTAATTCAAAAAGGTATACATAAGTTAAAATTGAAGTTATTCTAAATCTGTAGTGTCAAAGTCAAGGCCCATGGGCTACATCTTTCCCAGACAATTCCTATCAGATCTGACTCAGATTAGAATGTAATTGAAAAATATTTAACAAAATAAATAAAAATATAGTAAAACATAGGTAATGCCAATTTGTGGTTTTCTAGTAAATATTTAGTATATGGGTATCCATTTCTATTTGAGTTTGGCATCACTAATCTAAATTACTGTTATCCCTTCCACATCATGACTTTCCCCATTGTGGTTTTGATATGTCATTGGTGGTCATAAGAAATTAGATAGAAATTTTAGGGTTGTTTTGCAGAGCTAAAGATGGCATGTGAAGGTCAGCTGATGACACAGAAAAGGTTTACAAATTCATAAATGTGTACCTAAAGCAAAATTTATAATAATTTACTGTAAACATATCATAAAAGAAAAAAGAAAAAAAATCAGACTTTTTCTCTGTTCTGAAGGGAGGACCAAAAATTTTGATGTGGATTTTCCAGATTGTGATAATGCCACACACTTTACCCCCAAAAAAGGAGTTGTAGCAATAATTGCTTTTAATAAAGGAGATTTCTAACTAGAACACACTGAGACAAATCAGAATATATTTTGGTGAGCAAAAAGATAACAAATTTGTATTCATTACCAACTTGACAAATAAATTCAGAAAAGAAAGAGATATAATTATATAAGTAGAATAAGGCAAAACTGAATAGTAGTTTTCAGTGCTCTATTATCAGATTATGATGAATCAAATAAGACTAACAATAAAAATCACAGATCTGAACTGCTTCTTTATTTTGGAATTAACAGATATGTGGAGAACTAAACTGAAGAAGCAATTAAAAAACATATTCATGGATGTTCTCCTAAATTGATTCTCTATGAACATGTCAAAAATTTAGCCTTATATTAATTTTAAAAGGCAGGAATTATATAGTTCATATTATCAGACCACAATGGGTCTTCTATGTGTTCAAATGAGTTTATATTCATTAATTTAAATATAGTTACAGAGTGAACTAGTTGCAATGTTGTAATGATGTTTAGTATTAATTTTATGATTGTTTCTTTAATATTAATTTAGCTACTTTTTAAAAACAGGGTCACTTTTAATTAATAGCCAATGTTGTATTAAAGATTTTATAGCTATTTTTATATGATTCTCTCTTTTTATCCAGAGTTATTGTCCAACAGGATCAATATTAATGACTGTGAGACACACTGGCATTTTTTGGGTACTCATAAAGCTATCCAAGTTATACTGATATTTTCATATGACATACATAGCCATGGGCTGGTAATTCTATGAAATTCCTTTTCTCCACTTTTTTTTTTGCCAAATCAACTTTCTCAAGTATGCATGGAAATATTGTCATTCCAAAGATGAGTGAAGATAAACAAATGCCTATATATTTCTAAGATCAGCTCTGCTGATGCAATACCCTCACATTTCAAAACTGATGCCATCTGACAGTAGTTTTTTTCTACTTAAGAAATGGATACTTTGTCAAAGGCACAAGGAATATTCAAAGGATGAAATAAAGAGACCATTTCTACATGTTTTGCTACTTCCTGTTATTGTATGGAAGGAAAGTGGAAGGAAGCAAGGAAGCAAGGAAGCAAGGAAGCAAGGAAGCAAGGAAGAAAGGAAATAAGTATTTATTAAATGCCTACTATGTACTTGGCAGTGGGCCATTAGAAACTTCTTATTTAATCCTCACAATGAGCAAACCTTTAAGAAAGACGGATGGTTTGAATCAAAACTATAAATGGTTTTAACTTGGCATTTGCCTTATCCTTTTTATATTTTTCAAAGGTGGTGGGAATATCTGTGTCATCCAGTATCTGCAAAGTGCCTCATGGTCAGGCATCATGGATATTTCTCTAGGCTGAATTTCTACAACTTTAAATATAACTAATTCATAAATACATTGTGCTCTACTGACAAAGTAAACCAAACAACCATATACATAACAGACCAAAAATATAGCTTAATATTCAAAGTCTTTAAATATGAAAGGTTCTCTGTTATCATTCAATAAAAGTTTACCCCTCATAATGCAAGGAAAGAAAATCTGATCCATGACTTGAAGAGATGAAAAACCACTAAACTTTTCAAAACACTTTTGCTCTGCCTAAAAGAATATTTTTGTGCCTTTGATGTCAAACACTAAGGTATCATGTTATTGTGGAATCTTGGCATTTGGCAGGCTTTCTACCTGATAAGGGACTTTACTCAAGGAGTAGAGATTGTGACAAAAAACGAAAGGTATGAATCCCCTTTTAAGGAGAAGACAAGTTTAATATGAAAGCAAGACCTCAGAACTTCCTATCAATAGACTTGTACCTATTGCTCTGTTTCTTTTTTCCTGTGTGGTAGAGATGTGGGGAAATTTGGTAGCTAAAGTTAGTCAGGGGCCAAAAGACTAGTCCCAAATTAGTATCACAAGGGAATAAGGCCAAACATGACTTAGAGATAGAAAGACTAAACAACTTGCCTTATGTTTCTTGGAGTCCAAGGTAGAGAGAAATATTTTCTTCTCTTTGTTGAATTTCTGAGTCATTGTCAGTGCATCAGAGAAATAGACGAGGAGGAAGACTTTGGTTTCTTTTATTTCTAATATTGAACTCATTTTCTCCTTTTTTTTTCTTTGTTCCTTAAGTAAGGATTTAAGAAGAGCCTAGATAAGGGGCAGCATTCTGCAGTGTCTAGTTTTCTAGGTTGATTTGGAGTCAGGGTGTCTTGGTTCAAATCTGGATTTTGTCAGTGAACTTGACCAAGTCTCTGCATATTAACTTCTTTATCTGTAAAATGAGAGATTGGAATAAGGATTAAGAAACACTTTATTTTGCTGAAGGCAATAAGCATATTGTCTTCTTAATTCATTTGCCATTGATTCATGTAAGTCTTTCTCTACTTCTCTATATTCATCATGCTTTTCATTTCTTACAGAACAGTAATATTAATATACAAACTGCTATAGGTATTTTGGTGTACATAGGAACTGTTTTTATTATTTATTTCCTTTTAAAGTTGTGTTTTAGAAGTTTGAGCCTAGTAGTAGAATCTCTACATTAAAGGGTATTAATAGTTTAGTCACTTTATTTGCATAATTCTAAATATCTTTTCAAAATAATTATAGTAATTCACAGCTCCAATAACAATGCATCAGTGTGTCCATATTTTGGATCATATGGGTTCTTTTCCTTTTTTCCCTATTCTCCTTGGTCCGCAACCCCTCCAATATTGATTGTTCCAGTTGTTATTCATCTTTGTTAATTTGCTTTGTGTGAGATAGAACCTCAGGATGAAATTTATCTGTATTTTCTTTTGTTTTTATTATTTTTCCCAGATTATATGTTGATAAAATTTTAAATAATAATTTTCTGACATTTTGCTATGTGTTCTCTCCCTCCCTCCCATCCCTGTACAATTCTTAGTTTATGGTTCTTTTTTTCATATTCTTTGACCAATTATCTTTTGCAGAATGGTTTTTAGTCTAATATACTTCTGTTTATTGTCTTTATATATCTTAGATACCAAACACATCAGAAAAAAATTGATGTAAACATTTCCCCAGTTTGACAGCTTCACTTCTTATCCTACCTATTTTATGTTTCTGCAGAAACTTTTTAATTTCATTTACTCAAAATGATCTATTTTATCTACTGTAACTGCTTTTCTCCTGTTTTTGGATAAAATACATCCTGCATATAGGTGCAAAAGGTATATGATCTAACTCCCGTCTAATTGTATTATGTAGTAGGACATGTATTCATTTTGTGTTCATTGTGAAATATGGTGTAAGATGTTGTTCTAAGTTTGATTTCTGCCAGATTTCCAATTTTGCCAATAGTTCTTATTAAACAGAGTTTTTTCTAAGTAATTTACATTTTCAGTTTTGTCGAATGCTGAATTGAGTTCTATTACTTCTGTTTCTCCCTTATCTCATCTGTTTCATTAATCCACTCTATTTTTTGATCAATACCAAATGATTTTGATTACTGCTATTTCATAATATTGTTTGAAATCTGGATGTACCTTTACTTTTCCTTTTCAAAAATTTATTTCCCTCATATTCTCTGGCCCTCTTAGTTCTTCCAAAGTCCTTTATGATGTCCAATTTTACATAACATTCAATAGCTTTCCTTTTCCTTTATAAATATTTATTACTAGCATTATTCTTAAAATTTAGGCACTTTAGCTGTGAACTGATTCAACCATTTTGAAGAACAATTTAGAATTTCACCCAGAGAGTTATAAAATTGTGTTTACACTTAGACCCAGAAATATCATTGCTGAGTCTATTTCTTAGGGCGATTAGGGGAAAACAAAAGGAACCTATATGTTCCAAAATATTCATGGCATCTTTCTGGTAGCAAGGAATTGGAAATTGAAGGTATGTCCATAAGTTGGGGTACGGCTAAACAAATTGTGGTAGATGATTGAGATGGAATACTACTCTGCCATAAGAAACAATGAGCAATCTAATTAAAAAACAAAACAAAACTTGGAAAGAACTACATGAGATCATGAAGAATAAAATGATTATAACCAAGAGAACATTATACACAGCTAAATAATAAATACTAGAAGAATAAACTCTGAATGTTACCTCCAGAGAGTGAACTGAAAGTAAAAACATGAAAGTCAACTTATATGAATATGTTGGTCTCCTGGATGATACTTTCCGTGATGCAGTGAAGAATGGAGAGGAGCTGGAATATTGTTGATGGGATTTATTTTGCTCATATGAAGAAAAGTAAGCTAAACATATAAGAGATTTGTGATTTCAGCTATATACAAACTTCTATTTTTGTATACGGAAATGCCTCTTTTATTTGGTTTTGTAAAATTTGAAATAAAAAATAAAATAAAACTTATCACATATACCATCATCTTGTCTTCAAAAAGAAATAGTTTTACTACCTCTTCGCCTTTCTGATTTCTCCAGTTTCTTTTTCTTCTCTTACTGCTATTTTCTGTTCATTCTACATTTACTATATATGTATATATATGTGTGTATATATGTGTACATACATATAAAACTATGAAACAAAAGATTATAGTTTCATATGAAATCCTTTTTTAGTTCTTTGTAGCCTAAAATGTTTGTGCAAATTATTTTAAAATTCATTTTTTTAAATGTGGTTTTGGTGGGTTGGGCCATGAGGCTTTTTGATATGGTTTATGGGAACTGGCATTACCAGAGTCATAGAAACAGAGACTATTAATTCTGGAATGGATTTTAAAAGATCATATAATGCAACTCTTTTATTTTTTTACAAAGGAAGAAATGACTTCACCAAAATTATTAGCTAATAGGAATTGAGACTTGACCTCTAGTCTTCTGGCTCCAAATTTAGAAGCATTTCTCTTACATCCTCTGAACTTTCGTACATGACTAGTATAGAATCCATATGTCAGGAGTATGGTAACTTTTTTAGTGTCATAATCCCCTTTAATAGTCTGATCAAACTTAGACACCCTTCTTAGAATAATATTTTAAATGAATAAAATAAATAGGATTAGAACAGAAACTAATTGCATTGAAATAATAATATAAAAATATTTTTAAGCAGGCAAAGTCAAGATGACAGTTTAGTTGCAAAGATAGCTGCAACCTCTTTGACAATACTTCCAAACCAATCTTTAAAAATGTACTCAAAATGACAGGATTAAAAAACCAATAGCAAGACAGAGTGAGGGGATTCTCCTGTTAAAAACAACTTGAAAGGTAGGCAGAGAGAGACCATTTTCACAGGATTTTCACAGTATAAGGGGAAACCAGAAGCAAAACTCCACAAAGAGGAGTGCTGACTGACTACACCCGACACACCCAAACTACTGCACCGGTGTTAAGATTGTTAAAGGACTTGATTATAAAGATGTAATAGTTAAGAAAAGGTAAAGCAAAAAGCCCCAGATGACAAAGGAGCTTTAAACTTTCCTTAGGTATAAACAGGAAATCAGATAACACAATTAAACTTCCTATAGATTTCCTTCAACCAATCACAGTGTGTTTCTTCAGGAAGACTAGCCTCCTGGCACCAATTGATGTTTCAATTAATGAAAACTAAATCAATAATATCAGAATAACAATGATAAATCAATAACTAATAAATAAATAGCAACTGACTAATGATATTACTGATGGTAGTTAAGCTTAACTTCAGGGAGTAAGACTGGATCCTCCTCTGACCCTTCAACTTGCCCTAGAACTTCCTTGAGGCTGACCTGTTTCCAGGTCAACCAACAAAAGGTCAGTAGCTGGATTGACTTTTAAAAACAAAGCTTTTACTGGTGTAAATCAAAACAAGGGTAACTGGTAGAAAGAAGAGGGTTATTAGGAATCCCTAAATGAAGTTTGATCTTAGTCCTAAGTATTATGTCTAATAACTTTAGAATGTTGATAGCTGAACTAACTAGGCCCACTGCCCAGGCAAGCCACTGGTCAATCTGGCCTGCTTTGGTGGACACTGCTTGCCTATAGACAAATTAGATGATAGTTTGATTGAAGATAAATTGATGAAAAATGTTCAACTGCTGACCCAGGACTGACAAGCCCTGAGCCAATCAAAGAATATTTGGTTGGTTGAAATATATTTAGTTTCCTAAGAGATTGTTGGGTTTGTCAATGAGATGTTAGCTATTGATCAGCTAAGATAGATAAAACCTACCTAACTAAGTTATCTAAACCCATGTTCTCCACCCTTACACCCTGGGTCCCAGGCTTTAGAATGAGTCCCAGGGTCCAGTCTCTGCCTCTCTTATATAGGTCACAGCCCAAACAACAATTGGTCTCATGCCCCAGGATGGCATCAGGAATCTCCCAAGATTCCAAGTGTCCAACTGCAAACTGTGCTCAGGCATGGCTTCTTGCATAACCTTGTAAAACTTAACTTACAATAATGCCCACTTTGTCTGTGGGAATTTTTAACCTAAAATTTTCCTATGTGCATATCTTCTTACTCTAATTCTATGCTAACTATGAATTATGTTTTCCTATCTATGACTACCCCCCTCCACAAAATAATAAATTTATCACTTTCTATGCCTTAACTAATCTGCTTTCTAATCTATCTAAGGCAGGGAAAAAGGAAAGAAAAATTTGGGGAATGGTAGGGTCTTACATAACAGGTACATGCAGTTAAAACAATAACGTATTTGCAAACATAAGTCAATAACATTTAACAACTACAATTTTGCATTGCAACTAAGCAACTGTCACTACAAGCTCACAGCTTGTTTTGCTATTTAAAACTACATATATTAACAAATACAGTTTCAACTTTGATGTGCAACTATGGACTAATGTAAAATCATATACAACATTATAACTGTAAACTATTCTAAAGCCTTTAACAAAAAAAATTAAACAATGCTAATGTTAGTAAAATTTTTAGATTTGTAAGTAACAAACCTAATGCTATATTAGGGTTTTAGTTACTAAAACCTAATTGTTAAACCTTAAGAAAAAGCTCTAGGCTTTTAATAGCTAAGTAAGTAAACTTTGCTAATCTATATATGTTACTATAACACAATGTGTTCTTAGACAATATTCTGACCCTATTCTAATTCTGTCACAAATTCCTTAACTGTCTTTCCCTAATCATCTTAGTATAAATATATTTACATATGTTAGTACATATTTTACATATATACAATGTAACTTTATACATATTAGGGCAATAGAAGTACTATTATTATTTTTTTTAATTTTAAACCCTTAACTTCTGTGTATTGACTTATAGTTGGAAGATTGGTAAGGGTAGGCAATGGGGGTCAAGTGACTTGCCCAGGGTCACACAGCTGGGAAGTGTCTGAGGCTGGATTTGAAACTAGGACCTCCTTTCTCTAGGCCTGGCTCTCAATCCACTGAACTACCCAGCTGCCCCAGAAGTACTATTATTCAGAGCAAGATACAGTATGTCTCTTGGTGTGGATAAGGTGCTACATTGCTCTTAACTATGTGCATTATATACAATTATGTACATGTGAAGTTGATTAAATCTTCATGTAATAAAATTTGACCTACAAATGTTCTGTATCATGGTCATACTCACCTATTCCATTCAGCCTTGTTCTTCAGTTGTTTATGTACTGTTTGCATGCTAGCTCTTATGTTGGATGCAATGAATATGTGCTGAAGATATGATATGCTGTGTTATGTTCCCATTCCACAGAATTCAAACCTAATTCTATGTGAAGGTTATGAGATAGTCCTTTCTTCAGGTCCTGATGTTATCCAGTTCTTTGTGATGCTTGACAGTTCTGTCTTGTCCTGTTGTCCTTGTCGCTTCGTGATGTCTTGTGATGTCTTGAAGCTTTCCTTCTGGCCTTCATCTGTAATCAGGTTACCCATCTTGACTGTCATCTAGACTTATCTGAAGTTACTTGTCCCCTTCTTTTCTTCTGTAACTATTGTTACATAAGTGTGATTGTGTAGTTTGTATAATTTTGTGTAGTGGGAAAAAAATTTAATTCTTTTATGAAGTGAGTTTTTTCTTGATGATATCTATTGTAGCTTCAAATTGTTGCTTCTAATTGTTTGCATTTCTTAACTTGCTGATTTATTAATGATTTATTGATTTTGATATTATAATTATTTTTGATGTTTCCCTAAAATGGTTTATTCTATGGATATGGATGTTACTGTTAGATGGTTTAATCATCATTTAACTCTTCTATATCACTGCTTGGATATAAGTTTATGGTTTCTGTAGACTGCTTTTCAGATATTATCTCTGCTGAGCTTGGATTTTGCTGCTTTTGAGTCACGTCTTCTTTTGATGATTTACATGCAAAATGTGGAACCATGGATCTTTTCCTTTTGGGTTAAAATAATTTCATATGGGCATGTCCATTTTGGGTCAAGAGTGGACTTCCTGCTGAAATTTCTAATATAGAATGTGTCTCCTGGTTTATAATCATGCAATGAATAATCAAGAGGAACTCTTTCTTGGATTAAACCCAAACTATGGAGTTCATCCAACCTCTCTTTTAGTGCCTTGATATATTTATAAAGCTTGCACTCAGCTCCTAGGTATGACAAGTAAGCTATTTTCTGAGGTGCACTGCCTTGATAAGGTGCATGTCCATATAGCATTTCAAACAGTGAGAGATGTGTAATACTATTAGGCTGACTCCTTAGGTGAAATAAAACTAAAGGTAATGCATCTGGCCATTTTAAGTGTGTTTCAGAACAGAGCTTACCAATCAGAGTCTTTATTTGTCTGTTACATCTCTCTACCTGCCCTGAAGCATGAGGCCTATACATGGAATGCAGATGTATTTTTATTCCTAGAGTTTCATAGACCTCCCCTAATATTTTCTGAGCAAAGCGACTTCCAGAATCTCAGCCAATGTGAGATAGTATGGAGAATCTGGGTATTATCTCTCTTAGTAACACTTTTGCTACAAATGCAGCATTATTTTTCCTGGCTGGGAAGACTTCAGGCCACTTAGTTAGTTGGTCTATTGTGACTATAGCATACTTGAACCCTTGGCAAGAAGGCATTGAAATGTAATCTACTTGCAAATCTTCAAATGGAGTGTAGGCTAGTTTTCTCCCACCAAAGGTCTTATTTCTGGTTACTCCTTGGTTGAATTGCAAGCAAATTATGCATTTCTCACATACCCTTATGGCATGAGTTGTTACTTAGTGGATAGTTAGCTATCCAATGGCGATGGATGGAATCAATTATCCTATGTGTGCCATAGTCACCTTGCTGGTGTATAGCATTGCAGAGTGTGTAGTACAGAGATTTTGGCAAAATGGGCTTTCCAGATGATGATATCCAAATGTCATTCACCAAATGGGCACCAAATTCTTTCTTCCATTTTTCCACTTTCCTCTACAAAGAGAAGCATAAAAAGGTAACTAAGAAAGAGGAAAAAATTAAGAGGTTTACATTTTCCTGTATAGGAAGATGATATCTGTAACTCTTAAAAATGATTATTATCATAGTAGTTAAATGAAGTGTACATAAAGAGAGGGTGTAGTATTAAGCTGTTTAGGATAAAATGTAAAAAAATCTAAGGGTAAAAAAGTGAATTGCACTAAGAGAAATGGAAAACGAGAAGTAAAATATGGTAAATTATATCACATAAGGAGGTGTGGGGGGAATTTATTATAATGGAGGGGAGAATGAGGTGGTGATGGGTGTTACTTAAAACTTAATTTAATTGGAATTGTCTCAGAAAGGGAAGACCAGCCAGATTCATTGAGGTATAGAATCTTATCTTACTCTATGGAGAAGTAGAAGTAGATTAAGAAGGGGAGTTTTGTGGGGAGGGGAGTAATATAAGGGGGGAGAAGTTGGGGGAGGGTGATTAAAAGACATAATAGAGAAGTAGGAGGAGAATAAAAAGGGTGGTGGTAAGAAGGGAAGTAATATAAGGGAGGGAGAATGAAGGGAGTGATTAAAAACAAAACACTGGTATAGAGGGAAAGAATGAAAAGGAGGAGAGCAAGATTAATAGAAGAAATCAAGATGGAGGGGAATACACATATGGTAATCATAACTGTGAATGTAAATAGGATGAACTCACCTTTAAAATGGAAGTGGATAGCTGAGAATCAGAATCCTACCATAATTGTTTACAAGAAATACATTTGAGTTAGGTAGACACACACAGAGTAAATGTAAGAATCTATTGGACTTCAACTGAGATAAAACATTATGCTTTCAGATGAAGTCAAAGCAAAAATTAGATCCAATTAAAAGAGATAAGGAAAGTAATTACATCTTGATAAAAGGTAATATTGACAATGAAGAAATATTAGTACTAAACATATATACACCAAATGGTATAGCATCCAGATTTTTCAACAAGAAACTAAGAAAGCTTAAGTAGTAAATAAAAATAAAATTATACTAGTTTGGATCCTTAATCTTCCCCTATCAGAACTAGATAAATCTAACCAAAAAGTAAATAAAAACAAGTAAAGGAAGTGAATGAAATTTTAGAAAAGTTAGATTTAATAGATATCTGGAGAAAGTTGAATAGGAAAGAAAGGAAATATGCCTTCTTTTCAGCTATGGTATGTATACAAAAATTGACCATGTGTAAGGGCATAAAAACTTCACAACCAAATGCAGAAAAGCAGAAATAATAAATGCAACTTTTTCAGATCATAATGCAAGAAAATTTATAATCAATAAAGGTTCCTGGAAAGGCAAATTAAAAATTAATTGAAAACTAAATAGTTTAATTCTTCAAAATAGGCGGGTCAAGGAACAAATCATAGAAACAATCACTGATTTAACTGAAGAAAATGGCAATGATGAGACAATATATCAAAATTTCTGGGATACAGCCAAAGCATTACTTAGGGGAAAATTTGTATCTCTGAGTGATTATATCAATAAAATAGAGAAAAAGCAGATCAATGAATTGGGCATGCAACTAAAAATACTAGAAAAATAGCCAATTAAAAATCTCTAATTAAAGACAATTGGAAATTCTAAAAATCAAAGGCAAAATCAATAAATCTGAAAGTAAAAGAGCTATTGGATTAATAAATAAGACTAAGACCTGGTTACATGAAAAAAAAATAGATAGAACGTTGGTAAATTTGATTTAAAAAAAAAGAAGAGAATCAAATTACCAGCATTAAAAATGAAAAGGGAGATTTCACCTCTAATGAAAAGGAAATTAAGGTAATTGTTAGGAACTATTTTGCCCAATTATATAGTAATAAACCTGAAGATGTAGGTGAAATAAATGAATACTTTCAAAAATACAAATTGCCTAGATAAACAAAAGAAGAAATAGAATACTTAAATGATTCTGTCTCAGAAAAAGAAATTGAAACCATCAATGAACTCCCCAAGAAAAAATCCTCAGAGCCAAATGTATTCACAAGTGAATTCTATCAAACATTTAAAGAACAATTAATTCTAATACTATACAAACTATTTGGCAAAATAAGCAAAGAATAAGTCCTACCAAATTCTTTTAATGACACAAATATGGTGCTGATACCTAAGCCAGGAAGACCAAAATCACAGAAAGAAAACTACAGACCGATCTCCTTAATGAACATTATAGCAAAAATCTTAAATAAAATACTAAGAAAGAGACTACAGCAATATATCACAAGGATTATTCACTATGATCTGGTGGGATTTATACCATGAATGCAAGTTTTTTTTTTAATATTAGGAAAACTATCAGCATAATTGACCATATCAATAATCAAACTAACAGAAATTTGCATGATTATCTCAATCAATGAAAAAAAACCTATGACAAAATGTAACAGCCATTCCTATTGAAAATACTAGAAAACATAGGAATAAAAAGGCCTTTCCTTAAAATAATAAGTAGTATTTATTTAAAACCATCAGCAAGTACCATGTCATTGGAGATAAGTTAGAAGCCTTCCCATTAAGATCAGGAGTGAAGCAAGGATACCTATTATCACCATTATTATTTGATGTTGTACTAGAAATGCTAGCTTTAGCAATTAGAGAAGAAAAAGAAATTGAAGGAATTAAAGTGGACATTAAGGAAACTATGCTCTCACTCTTTGTGGATAATATGATGGTATACTTAGAGAATCATAGACAATCAACTAAAAAACTAGTTGAAATAATTAATAACTTTAGTAAAGTTGCAGGATACAAAATAAATCCACATAAATCATCAGCATTTCTATATAATTCCAACAAAATTTAGTAGCAAGTTAGAACAGAAAGTTCATTTAAAAATCACTCTAGACAATATAAATAACTTGGGAATCTATTTGCTAAGACAAGCATAGGAACTATATGAACACAATTACAAAATAATTTCCACATAAATAAAGTTAGATCTAAGCAACTAGAAAAATACTAATTGCTCATGGGAACACTTATGGGTATGAAAAGATAATTAAAAATTAAAAAAATAATTAAAAGCTCATGGGTACTATAAAAAAATTAACAATCCTACTTAAATGAATTTACTTATTCAGTGCCATACCAATGAAATTACCAAAAAACTCTTTTATGGAACTAGAAAAAATAATAACAAAATTCATCTGGAAGAACAAAAAGCCAAGTATATCAAGGAAACAAATGATAAAAAAAAATGTGAAGGTTGGTGGCCTAGTAGTACCAGATCTTAATCTGTTCTATAAAGCGATAATAATGAAAACAATTTGTTACTGGCTAAGAAATAGAAGATCAATGGAAAAGATTAGGGGTAAAGGACCTCAGCAATCTAGTGTATGATAAACCCAAAGATCACGTCTTTTGGAATAAGAAGTTACTATTTGACAAAAACTGCTGCGAAAGTTGGAAAACAGTATGGCAAAAATTAGATATAGATCAATATCTCACATGCTATACAAAGATAACATCAAAATGGATGTGATTTAAACATAATGAATGATATTAAGAATTTATGACCAAACACAAGATATAGAACATTAAAAATGTAAGATAAGTAAATTTGATTATATTAAATTTTAAAAAAAATTGTAAAAACAATACCAATGAAACCAAAATTAGAATGGAAACAACAAACTGGGAAAAAATTTATAACAGATTTCTCTCATAAAGGTCTCATTTCTCAAATATATAAAGGACTAAGTAAAATTTATAAGAATCCAAGTCATTTCCTAATTGATAAATGGTCAAAGGATATGAATAGACAGTTTTCAGGTGAAGAAATCAAAACTATCAATAATCAAATGGAAAAATGTTCTAAATATTTCTTGATTAGAGAAATGCAAATTAAAACAACTCTGAGGTACCACTTCATGCCTATCAGATTGGCCAATTATGACAGAAAGGAAAATGATAAATGTTGGAAGGGATGTGGCAAAATTGGGACACTAATGCGTTGCTGGTGGAATTGTGAACTGATCCAATCATTCTGGAGAACAACTTGGGACTACCCCAAAGGACTATAAAAGGATACATTCCTTTTTATCCAGTAACACCACTACTAGATCTGTATCCCAAAGTGATAAAAACAAATGGGAAATGACCTGTTGCTACAAAAATATAGCTTCTCTTTTTGTGGTGGCAAAAGAATTGGAAACTAAAGGGATATCTCTCAGTTGGAGAATGAATAAATTGTGGTATATGATGGTGATGGAATACTATTGTGCTATTAGGAATGGTGAACAGAAGGCTTTCAGAAAGAGCTGGAAAGACCTACATGTTCTGATATAGTGCAAAATAAGCAGAACCAGTTAAATCATTATACACAGTAACTGAAATATTTTGGAATGATCAAATGTGAGATTTTGCTACTAACAACAACACAATGATCCAGGACAATTCTGAGTGACTAATGGAAAAGAATACTACTTCCAGAGAAAGTTCAAACTGTTGGAATAGAAATGCAGATGAAAACATGATTTGTCACTTGTTTATTTGGGTATATATTTTGGGGTTTTGGTTTTATGGGACTGTTCACTTACAAGAATGAATAATATAGAGACTAAAAAAAATAAAATTTAAAATGATACAAAACATATTTTCAAACAGAAGTTCACAGACCCCCAAGTTAAGACCTTTCACTATGTAGAAAGCACAATTAGATAAATATAGATCTATGATCTAGGCTTTGAGTCATAGATTTAGAGCTAAAGAATACTTTCAAAGTCCATTCCAAATTTAAATTGATTCCTATGAAACACACACAAACAACACAAACATATTTTTTTTTAAATGTAATAAGGAATTACCTTCAAACATAACAGTTCCTTTTGTTGTTCATAGGTTTCAGTCCTGTCCAACTCCATGTGACCCCATTTGGAGGTTTCTTGGCAAAAATACTACAGTGGTTTGCCATTTCTTTCTCCATTTCATTTTATAGATGGGGAAACTGAGGCAAACAAGGTTAAATGACTTGCTCAGGCATTCACAGAGCTGGTAAGTTTCTGAGGTCACATTTGAACTCATGGAGATGAATCTTCCTGATTCCAGACCAGGTACTCTATCTACTACACCACCTACTTATTCCTAGACTTTCAAAAATTAATGATTTTAGGAGAACAGAAAACATAGTTTCCTAAAATATACTATGTACTCATGCTATTACATGTGTCTACTAGTCCTTTCATGTTCTCCCTCCTTCACTCTTCTTTCCTTTTCCTAGTTCTTACTTCTTTCATTCATGCAAACCTATCCAACATATTTGGTCACTGGGTTGGAAGAATATTTTTGAGCTATCATAACACAAAGTCATTTTTCTTTTTTATCTATTGAAAATAGACTTAAGTTCAGCCTTCTCTTTGGTTAAGAAGTGCCTGATTTGTCATTTCTCAGGTTGCTAGAAACATTGATATTTCCCGAACATGTCACCAGGATCATTAATCAATGCTCAGACAGTAATTTGGATAAAACCAGCCAAAGAAGGTGTTTTTTTGTTGCCCCTCCAATTCTGGTGCATCTAAACTACATTCTTATTGGAAGCATTTAAAGGGCTCATTCTTTTGGTGGTTAATGCCCTATGTACAAATATGGTTATTTCCCTTAGGTCAAGAATAAAGGAGCTGAAATAATGCCACCCTTAAAGTCTGGGATCTAATATTGACATCTTGGAGATAAGACAAGTTTTTTGTTCCTGGGACCGGAATGGTTGCAGTGGTTGGACCAAAGGGGATGAACTTCCAAAGGAACATCTTTTGGCTAGAAGGTATAAGAATCTGGCTTACTAATAGTTTTCAGAGAAGGGGGTGGCGTGGGGGGGGTGGGGACAATGGCATTGCCTTTCTTCTGTTCCTCCTCTTTTATTTGGAATCCCAGTTCTGAAACATTCTAATAAAATAGCATAATCAACAGCACTATGTATCTCAAGCAAGTGTATATGCTGAGCCTGTGATTTCAGTATTGCTTATAGGGTCCTAGTGAACTGAAAAGCAGAGTTTCTCATATCATGCGTATAATATGCATGATATGAGAAAGGAGCATGAGGAGAAAGCATGACCGAGCTTTACTATCCCATCCCAGAAGATGTGTCTAAAGTTTTGTTTTTTTAAAATATCACACCTAGCACTTGGATTCCACTTCAGTTTTTCATAAAGGCTTCTCTGATATGAATGCAGATTAAGACCTGGAAGAGACTTTAGAGGTGAGATAGTCCAACCTATCCCTTTCATAGGTGAGAATACTGAGAGAGTAGTCAAATGAAGTATCCAAGGTTACAAAAGTAGCAGACTCAAAAATGAGATGTAAACTCAGGTGATTTTATAAGAAAAGTTCTTTCCAAACTGCTTTTAAATGCTTAAGAGAATTGTTCTAGAAGTGTCTTGAAAACGTATTGCAAGGAGATTTATACACAGTATATCTACATTGCAGTTTCATTGAGTTAGTTGTGAATAACGCCATAGCTTTTATGTCCACCAGCTCAGTTTCTTTCCTCATTCTATCCTTGGCACATATTAATGAAAAGTGGCATCTTCTCTAAAGGTTCTCTCTCTCTCTCTCTCTCTCTCTCTCTCTCTCTCTCTCTCTCTCTCTCTCTCTCTCTCTCTCTCCATACAC